>NC_059225.1:1170000-1387500 GCF_020615455.1 Coregonus clupeaformis | reverse complement strand
GAGAAAACCAGTCAGTATCTGGTGTGACCACCATTTGCCTCATGCAGCGCAACACATCTCCTTCGCATGGAGTTGATCAGGCTGTTTATTGTGGCCTGTGGAATGTTGTCGCACTCCACTTCAATGGCTGTGCGAAGTTGCTGGATATTGGCAGGAACTGGAATACGCATCGATCCAGAGCCACCCAAACATGCTCAATGGGTGACATGTCTGGTGAGTATGCAGGCCATGGAAGAACTGGGACATTTCCAACTTCCAGGAATTGTGTACAGATCCTTGCGACATGGGGCCGTGCACTATCATGCTGAAACATGAAATGATAGCGGCGGATGAATGGCACGACAATGGGCCTCAGGATCTCGTCACGGTATCTCTGTGCATTCAAATTGCCATCCATAAAATGCAATTGTGTTTGTTGTCCGTAGCTTATGCCTACCCATACCATAACCCCCCCTCCACCATGGGGCACTCTGTTCACAACATTGACATCAGCAAACAGCTCGCCCACACTACGCCATACATGTGGTCTGTGGTTGTGAGGCCGGTTGGACGTGCTGCCAAATTCTCTAAAACGACATTGGAGGCGGCATATGGTAGAGAAATGAACATAAAATTCTCTGGCAACAGCTCTGGTGCACATTCCTGCAGTCAGCATGCCAATTGCACGCTCCCTCAAAACTTGAGACATCTGTGGCATTGTGTTGTGTGACAAAGCTGCACATTTTAGACTGGCCTTTTATTTTACCCAGCACAAGGTGCACCTGTCTAATGATCATGCTGTTTAATGAGCTGATACCCCCTGTATATAGCCCCGCTATTTTTATTTTTACTGCTGCTCTTTAATTATTTGTTACTTTTATTTCATATGATTTTATATTATATTTCTTTGTGTGATAATTTTTTTGGTATTCTTTCTTAAAACTGCATTGTTGGTTAAGGGCTTGTAATTAAGCATTTCACTGTAAGGTCTACACCTGTTGTATTCGGCGCATGTGACAAATAAAATGTGATTTGATTTGATAGGCAACATCTCTCAGGTGGATGGATTATCTTGGCAAAGGAGAAATGCTCACAAACAGGGATGTAAACAAATTTGTGCACAAAATCTAAGAGAAAGAAGCTTTTTGAGGGAATGGAACATTTTGGGGATCTTTTATTTCAGGGGACCAACACTTTACATGATGCGTTTATATTTTTGTTCAGTGTAGATTGTCTTAAACTAGAATCTCATCCATGCTGAATTTGTTGCTGGAAAAGGAAAATCTGCACCCTAAAAGTTGTAATGTTCTTTAGCAGCATTAAAGGTCAAACAAACTGGCACGTTTTGGCGACAGCCTTTGTTCCAATTTTTGGAACATGGACATTTCAGAGTGTAATTGAGAGCATGTTCATGCCTGTGGTAGAGAGAGGCAGATGCTGCAGCCTGCTCACCCCCAGCAACATACAATTTGTTCAGTAGAAACACCTGACGGTCTTTAGCATAGTCTGAGCTGTACATGACAACTATTACATCTATTCTGTCTTCAAACTCGTTTATGGATTACAGTGAGGGAAAAAAGGGAAATACTTATGTCATGCAATAAAATGCAAATGAATTACTTAAAAATCATACAATGTGATTTTCTGGATTTTTGTTTTAGATTCCGTCTCTCATAGTTGAAGTGTACCTATGATAAAAATTACAGACCTCTACATGCTTTGTAAGTAGGAAAACCTGCAAAATCGGCAGTGTATCAAATACTTGTTCTCCCCACTGTACATGCCCGTCTGAAGTTTGCCAATGAACATCTGAATGATTCAGAGGAGAACTGGGTGAAAGTGTTGTGGTCAGATGAGACCAAAATCGAGGTCTTTGGCATCAACTCAACTCGCCGTGTTTGGAGGAGGAGGAATGCTGCCTATGACCCCAAGAACACCATCCCCACCGTCAAACATGGAGGTGGAAACATTATGCTTTGGGGGTGTTTTTCTGCTAAGGGGACAGGACAACTTCACCACATCAAAGGGACAATGGACGGGGCCATGTACCGTCAAATCTTGGGTGAGAACCTCCTTCCCTCAGCCAGGGCATTGAAAATGGGTCGTGGATGGGTATTCCAGCATGACAATGACCCAAAACACACGGCCAAGGCAACAAAGGAGTGGCTCAAGAAGAAGCACATTAAGGTCCTGGAGTGGCCTAGCCAGTCTCCGGACCTTAATCCCATAGAAAATCTGTGGAGGGAGCTGAAGGTTCGGGTTTGCCAAACTTCAGCCTCGAAACCTTAATGACTTGGAGAAGATCTGCAAAGAGGAGTGGGACAAAATCCCTCCTGAGATGTGTGAAAACCTGGTGGCCAACTACAAGAAACGTCTGACCTCTGTGATTGCCAACAAGGGTTTTGCCACCAAGTACTAAGTCATGTTTTGCAGAGGGGTCAAATACTTATTTCCCTCATTAAAATGCAAATCAATTTATAACATTTTTGACATGCGTTTTTCTGGATTTTTTTGTTGTTATTCTGTCTCTCACTGTTCAAATAAACCTACCATTAAAATTATAGACTGATCATGTCTTCGTCAGTGGGCAAACGTACAAAATCAGCAGGGGTTCAAATACTTTTTTCCCTCACTGTAGTTCATTCATTATTTTGTATGTATTCATTCAATAATTTACTCATTCATTCACACATTGTTTTCCGCTTGTCCTGAACTTGAACAGGAAATTGGTCATTCAGTCATGCCCATGAAAAAACGTTTGTAAACAAATAAAATAAGATTAATTGAATGTATTAATTTCTACACTCATTAAAAACCCCTTTTCCTACCTCTCCTCTGCTCAGATCCTCTCCTCCCCCTCTTCTCCCCTCCTCTGTTAATTCATTATCCCTGTCTCTCTTTTCACAGTTGCCAACAAGGCTGGGGAGAGTAACCCTCCATCACTGAATCGCTTTGCACGTGAGTCACCACAGTCCAACACACACACACACACACACACACACACACACACACACACACACACACACACACACACACACACACACACACACACACACTATGAGAACATATGCTCAGTGGGTGGAAAAACAGCTACTTCAAAACTTTTATAACACATCTGGCACATGACAAATATCATTTTCTTCATAGTCAATAGCTGTTTAATTGAATAGCTGTTTGCTGCAACGCTCATCAACAACTTTGACGCCTTTGTCTTGTGATAATTACATACATAGGCTAGATGGCAGCATCACACCATGTGTTTGTATACCACAGACACATGACAGAGTGTTATGCACCCCTCCTGTTCCAAGTAGAATCTGAGTGCATTCTAGAGGCCTAACAAAAGGGGGCGACAGACACCCACATCCACAGCAGTGGTTCGTCAATGAGTTGTTACTAACCCTTAACGCCTCCCTGCTTAGCATGACTGACTGACTGTATGTGTTACATCTATAGTCTAGCACAATAAAACACACAGAGCTGCGTCTTACCTTCTGTAACATTATGGCCTTTACTCATTGCATTACATTTCTTAGATCCAAGTATTCTTCTCCATTTTTAATGCCCAGAGTTTTTCCTGGTTAGGTCAAAATGTGGTCAGGGTAAAACTCCATGCCCTGCCCATTATATGAACCCTGAACTCTGTCCCCTGACCTTCCTGTCCAGGCTCCAAGTCCCAGAATGCCTTGTGGAACGCCATCACGGCAGGGATCGGGATCAAGGATAAGGATAAGAGAGGGATTCTTATCGACCCCCGCAGTCCAGAGGAGATTCTGGCTGACGACCTGCCAGCCGTGGATGGGCCAGACGCCATGGAGAAGACTGCCATCAGGTCTGGAGTTGTGTGCCCTCGTGCACACACACACACACACACCCACACACACACACACACACACACACACAGTACATACACAGAACATACGCATGCATGTGCGCGCATACGCACGCACAAATTCACACACATAGTACATACACAATAAACACATACATGCACACACACCACACACACCATTTTTACTGCATCGTTCAGAGCTAGTAACACAAGCATTTCTTTGTGTTCCGCTTTAACATATGCTAAACTGTGTACGCAACCAGTAAACTTTGATTTGATTTGAAACACACACACACACTTTGTCCCAGCTCTCATAGAACAGGGGTTCTCAAAATGGAGTCGTGGAGGCAATGTAATTTAAGCTTTAAAAAAGTATTCTCTCTGCCTCATGGCAAAATGTGTAGAATTGCAGGATATGAGCATTAAAGCTGCAACAACAAAACATCTCTCTGCCCCATGACAAAAATATGTAGAATTGCAGAAAATGACACTAAACTTTTACTGAGTTACAGTTCATATAAGGAAATCAGTCAATTGAAATGAATTAATTACACCCTAATCTATGGATTTCACGACTGGGAATACAGATATGATCTATTGGTCACAGACACCTTTTTAAAAAAAGGTAGGGCCGTGGATCAGAAAACCAGTCAGTATCTGGTGTGACCACCATTTGCCTCATGCTGCGTGACACATCTCCTTTGCGTAAAGTTGATCAGGTTGTTGATTGTTGCCTGTGGAATGTTGTCCCACTCCTCTTCAATGGCTGTGCGAAGTTACTGGATATTGGCGGGAAGTGGAACACGCTGTCGTACACGTTGATCCAGAGCATCCCAAACATGCTCAATGGGTGACATGTCTGGTGAGTATGCAGGCCATAGAAGAACTGGGAAATGTTCAGCTTCCAGGAATTGTGTACAGATCCTTGCGACATCGGGCTGTGCATTATCATGCTGAAACATGAGGTGATGCGGCGGATGAATGGCACGACAAAGGGCCTCAGGATCTCGTCACGGTATCTCTGTGCATTCAAATTGCCATAGATAAAATGCAATTGTGTTCGTTGTCCGTAGCTTATGCCTGCCCATACCATAACACCCACCGCCACAATGGGGCACTCTGTTCATAATGTTGACATCAGCAAACCGCTCGCCCACATGACGCAATACACACTGTCTGCCATCTGCCCGGTACAGCTTAAACTGGGATTCATCCGTGAAGATCACATTTCTCCAGTGTGCCAGTGGCTATCGAACGTGAGCATTTGCCCACTGAAGTCGGTAACGATGCCGAACTGCAGTCAGGGCAAGACCCTGGTGAGGACGACGAGCATGCAGATGATCTTCCCTGAGACGGTTTCTGACAGTTTGTGCAGAAAGTATTCGGTTGTGCAATCCCACAGTTTCATCAGCTGTCCGGGTTGGTGTGTCAGACAATCCCGAATGTTATGAGTTATGATGAATTTTCTATCACAAAACGGGTCCCCGGCCCCAAAAAGTTTGAGAACCCCGGTCTTAGAATCCACTCACCATCTTGTGTGCAAGGTTATATTGTATTCTGTTTGGTGAAACATATCGGCAGTTTCTCAGGAACAGAGTGAGTTATGCAGGAACAGAGTGAGCTAAAGGTAAAGGTGTCTAACATGGGGCTTTAGCAGGTGTGTTTGGACAGTAGATATACAGCTGGTTGATTGAGGATCATTGATCTGCCAGATCAATGTTTTCCTAAGCTCTGGTGTAATCTGTTGCTATGTGCCTCTGGTGATAGGGTTGGTGTACTGGTAGGGAAAAAAGTTCCCAGTGACTATTTACAGTAAAGTTAATATTTTGTCATTCTGTAACATAATCTGATTTAGATGGTGACAATCATTGAAATAGGCCAAACCTTGTTCTATTTATGTAGCTAATCAGTAGCATAATTACAAAATGTGCTTGCATGGTCCAGAAGGGGATAGTTATGGTTATGGAAGGGAATAACCTGTGAGAAGAGTGCTTTATTTTTACCCAGTGTAAGTGTGTGTGTGCGTGTGTGTGTGTGTGTGTGTGTGTGTGTCGTGTCACTTCAGGATAGCCAGGTAGATCTGTTCCGCCATTAAAAAGCCATCTAGCTGCACAACATGTTCCTCACTCAGTGGAGCACGGTGTCTAAGGATCAAATGAGAACTGTGTGTGTGTGTGTGTAGCCAAGAGGATAATTGGGAGTTTAAAGGTCCTACTGTCACTATGACAGCAGTGTCAGGTACCATGTATTCCTGCCACAGAGGAAAGGCTAACTTCTAAAATGTTGGCGTGGCCTTTTACTGGCAACTGGTTGATTGGAAGATCTTGTTTGACACATGGCAGGTGTGTGTGTGGGTCCATGCATGTGTGCTTGTGACTTTGTTAAGGTTGATATTTGCATTGAAAAGTATACATGTAATGTATCTGCATATTAGACTCATTCCATATTAGATTTAAGCATCAGTGTAACATATGGAAATGCAAATACAGTGTGGTCTCCACACTCAAATGCCTAGGATGGATTTGACTCAGAGTTGTTCATCCGTGCGTCCGTGATCGGTGCTGTACACTCAGCTACAACTCAGCGCCGCAAAACAGCTGGAGAATTAATGTCCACAAAAAAAGGGGCATATTTGTTGATTTTTCATTCTGTGACCATTTTTAAAACACAATATTTTAATCAATCTAGGCTGCTCACCACAGTACGAGGACAGAAACACTCTGTGGGTTTTCATCAAAAGCTCCCTATAGGTGCATCCCAAAATGGCACCCTCTGTGCACTAACCTACTCACTCTGTAGTGTAAGGATCACAGGGCTCTCTCTATTCATGAGTAGTGCACTGTGTAGGGTAAAGGGTGCCATTTGGGACACACATACAGTTGGTCCCTAAGACTAAGTTGTACTATGGTAGCAGAATGGAAGTCACTTTGGTTCCATTACAGTCCACAATACCAGGCCTCTCTTTTACTGCAGGGCCGTTCTGCAAGTCGTTTGCTCGTCATAATCCATAACACTATATCACAAAGCTTTTAGACAGAGTGGTAAGGCAATAACAAATGAAATGTCTGGCTTGTATAATATTAATGTCATTTCACACCAAAATAGGGAGAGGGATGGATGAAGGGAGGGGGAGTGATCTCTCTGGGGGGAGAGGGAGGGATGAAGGGAGGGGGAGTGATCTCTGGGGGGAGAGGGAGGGATGAAGGGAGGGGGGAGTGATCTCTGGGGGGAGAGGGAGGGATGAAGGGAGGGGGGAGTGATCTCTCTGGGGGGGAGAGGGAGGGATGAAGGGAGGGGGAGTGATCTCTCTGGGGGGAGAGGGAGGGATGAAGGGAGGGGGAGTGATCTCTGGGGGAGAGGGAGGGATGAAGGGAGGGGGGAGTGATCTCTCGGGGGGAGAGGGAGGGATGAAGGGAGGGGGGAGTGATCTCTCTGGGGGAGAGGGAGGGATGAAGGGAGGGGGGAGTGATCTCTCTGGGGGGAGAGGGAGGGATGAAGGGAGGGGGGAGTGATCTCTCTGGGGGAGAGGGATGAATGAAGGGAGGGGGGAGTGATCTCTCTGGGGGGAGAGGGAGGGATGAAGGGAGGGGGAGTGATCTCTGGGGGGAGAGGGAGGGATGAAGGGAGGGGGAGTGATCTCTCTGGGGGGAGAGGGAGGGATGAAGGGAGGGGGAGTGATCTCTCTGGGGGGAGAGGGAGGGATGAAGGGAGGGGGGAGTGATCTCTCTGGGGGGAGAGGGATGAATGAAGGGAGGGGGAGTGATCTCTCTGGGGGGAGAGGGAGGGATGAAGGGAGGGGGAGTGATCTCTCTGGGGGGAGAGGGAGCGATGAAGGGAGGGGGGAGTGATCTCTGGGGGAGAGGGAGGGATGAAGGGAGGGGGGAGTGATCTCTCTGGGGGGAGAGGGAGGGATGAAGGGAGGGGGGGAGTGATCTCTCTGGGGGAGAGGGAGGGATGAAGGGAGGGGGAGTGATCTCTCTGGGGGGAGAGGGAGGGATGAAATGACTGGCTTTAGTCAGGAAGAAGAATATGTCTGAGTTCAGAATGATTTTGATCACTGAGTGACTTTTGAATAAACTCTGGCTGATTATATGACCATGGGAGATTGGTGTTTTCTGCCCGAAAAGACAGAGAAATTAGTAGGTGTCAAACTGCTTTAAGTTTTTGTGACCGTGACTTGAATCTTGAATCACCAACATACAAGCACTAGCACACACACACGCATGCACACACACACACACAGCCCCCACACGCTTCCAACCACTACCACCCCACATACACACACATCCAGTCCACCATACAGACAGACGGTTAGGAAGGTAATACAGGAAATACGTTTCCTCCTCACAGCCTCCTAGCCTCAGCTGCTCATCAATCTGACTAACTGAGCCTATAAAGAGTGCAGACAGCGGCCCCAGCCTTCCGCCTGCCTCCTCCATATGGCATGACAGTCTGACGTCAATGCAGCGCATTGGCCTCCTATAAATACCCTCGTAAACAGCGCTCCGCTGAATTCCCTAATGTTCCATTAAGGTTTTATTGTCGGCAGGTGATGGTCGTGATGGCACGCGCGGGACAGTGTTGCTGTTGCGCCGCCTCTGACTGGGGTTGGGGAGGGGGGGGCACTGAGGCATGTTAGTAGGTAGTGAGGGTGTGTGTGTGCGTGTGGGTGGGTGGGTGCATAAAATGTATGCACTCACTATTGCAAGTCACTCTGGATAAGAGCGTCTGCTAAATGACTAAAATGTAAAATGTAAACATTTTAAATGTGTGAGTGTGTTTGTGTAAGGAGTTCATAGGAGCTGTGGTTACCTCAACACCCCACATCACAGGCAGGAGGTAAGAGAGAGCGAGAGAGAGAGAGAGAGAGAGAGAGAGAGAGAGAGAGAGAGAGAGAGAGAGAGAGAGGGAGAGAGGGAGAGAGAGAGAGAGAGAGAGAGAGAGAGAGAGAGAGAGAGAGAGAGAGAGAGAGAGAGGGAGAGAGGGAGAGAGGGAGAGAGAGAGAGAGAGAGAGAGAGAGAGAGAGAGAGAGGAGAGAGGGAGAGAGGGAGAGAGGGAGAGAGAGAGAGAGAGGGAGAGAGAGAGAGAGAGAGAGAGAGAGAGAGAGAGAGAGAGAGAGAGAGAGAGAGAGAGACCAGTTCATCCAAAAGTAGAAAATATTGCCCTTTGAATGTAGTATGCTACAATACGGTAAATTACAGTACATTACACTGTTTTCACACACACACACACACACACACACACACACACACACACACACACACACACACACACACACACACACACACACACACACACACACACACACACACACACCCCATACACACACACAAGCACACAGTAGAAATGTCACCTCAGTGGGGACAGAGCCACTGCTCAATGTCCCTATGTAAGATGAAAATATTTTAGAAAGCCAGCTGACAGGTCTCTCCCTTCCACCTCACTCCCTCCGTCCCACTCTCCCTTTCTCTCCCTCTCTCCCTCTCTCCCTCTCCCTCTCTCTCCATCCCTCCCTCTCTCTCTCTCTCTCTCTCGCTCTCTCCAACTTCACTCTCTCTCTCTTTCTAAGAAGAATAAAGGTGAAATGGTGCACAGATCATTTGAGACCTCACAGATAAGAATTGAAAAGCCAGTCAGTCCTTTCAGAAAGTTCTACTGTGTCATGACTCGGCCAAGGACTGGCCAAGTGGATAGATAGAACAGGTCCCTGGAGTGTCTCTGGACTGTGTGATAGAAAACCCTTCAGTGACATATTGAGGGGTTCAACCAGGCAATGACACGGTACTCCTACTGTAATGTATAACATTCTTTGATTTTTACCATCCATTTTACCGTAATTTGATTAGCATGTCTTTCAAGGCTGTGGCTGTGAATGGATTGGGTAGAATTGGCAGATTGATAGCAGCACCCAAGGTTATGAACAGAAATGTTTTGAGCCATGCTGTGCTGAATGACTGACACAACTCCATAGAGACCTTTAGGGGACCAATGATCAGAAAGGGCAGCCAGTGATCCCTACGGGCCACTGTACGACTGATGTGTCTGCCACACAGTGTGAGACATGTCACTTCGATTGACAGGGGTTCCCTTCAAACCAGAGTTAATTTGACCGTGGTGAATGTGACTGTGGTGGACCATGGTGTGTGTGTGTGTGTGTGTTTGACCATGGTGGATAAGTGGAACGGAGGAAGTCTGGATAAACCCTGAACCCTGATTGGGCTGATGGTCACACTGACTCAAAGCATTAAATTACTATGAAGGTGACTTTATCTTTCAGGTTATGGGATTAACAATCCTAAAGACTCCATTGCTGTGATAATAGCCTATGGATAATGTATACTTTTATTTTTGAATACTTCTGGTTCGATTTATAATGGGAAAAGGGGTTGTATCATTCATTTTGAGACTTGGTCTTCTTACAATGTCCAACAGATCACTCAAATCAACATTGATAGCCATCCACTGGACTGTTTTATTTCTTTCTCTGAGAACATTTGCATGCCATTGTATGCAACAATAAATCTGTTTCAAACTATATATGAAATGTTGATGACATATAGGCCTAGACACCAAACCTTCATAACCCTCAAACTACCCACATACTGGATTTTGGGTTCATTTTGAAAAGCAACAAATAGCAAAATATAAACTTAATTCTTATCAAAACAACATAGAGATGTAAATACAATTATCTGAAATACAAATGTACCAAAACAGACAGTTATTTTAACAAAATTGCAGTTAATTTGCTTATTCTGTAAAACAAAACTATACTATTTTCCCTTATATAATGTGTAGTTTTTCCCAAAGTACAGTCCACATTAGTACTAAAAAGCAGATTTACCGTCATTTGATTGTAGTATCATTTAGTTTTTAAAATGTTGAAGTAAATATATAATGTTTTCATATTTATGTGGTAAAAAACGAGTGCCATTTAAAGGGGCAGTACACCAACATTTGAAATATGCTTAATTTTATTGACAAAAAGTTATTCATCTATTGATCCTGAGAGAAAAGGACCAAAAATATGGCTCAGTTTTCTTTATTTACTTACCCCACAGCCAGCATTAGCATTGCTGCTAGTGAAACAATGGGAGTGATAGGGCCTATAGCAGGATACTTCATAGTATAATAATCAATATTTCTTTCAGAGAAAACACACCAATACAGCACTATTTGTACATTCAGAGGGTAGCTGGTTTCTGTATTACAGTTCTACCAGGTATTTATACCATTGAAATATCTTTATTAGCTGTTTTGTACACGATCATTGCTAATTATAAACAGTTATAACCATAGGTGAGTATATTTTTATTTGATTTGAATAGGGTTTCTTTTACAGATGATCCCTGCATAAATACATCAAACACAATATACAAAATTACTAAACATATTAAGAAAAACTCTGTAAGTTGTTCCACATAAAGGCTGCAAAAAAACTAAAAGCAGCTTTACCCAACTCTGTGGAGACTGAAGGGGACTCCAGTGTTATCCAAGCCTGAGACCGCGAGTTTGGTAATTTGTAAGTCTAAGTTGAATTAATGACGATAGATACATAGGAAGTTCCTGAATGAGTGTAGATAAATACAAGAAAATACTGCTTTCTCCTTACATTCAAAGAGGCCCAACCCACTTTTTGATACAAAACACAATGGTGAGTTCTATAACCATCACCAGTAATAAACCTAAGGGCACAATGGAAAACAGCATCTACTGGTTTAAGTGTAGATGCTGTTGCATGCATATAGATACAGTGAGGGAAAAAAGTGTCACGCACGTTGACTGATGACTCGTGGAACCAAGGCGCAGCGTGATAAGCGTACATCTTTAATTAGTACTTAACACACGAACAAAACCAAAACAACAAACCAACGATACGTGAAGTCCTGAGGTTACACACACCAAACCTTTACGGATCAAGATCCCACAACCTAACTGGTGCCAACAGGCTGCCTAAGTATGGTCCCCAATCAGAGACAACGAGCTACAGCTGCCTCTGATTGGGAACCACCCTGGCCAACATAGATCTAAACGATCTAGAACAAAAAACATAGAAAACTAAACATAGAAAAATCCACACCCTGGCTCAACATTTAAGAGTCCCCAGAGCCAGGGCGTGACAGTACCCCCCCACACAAACACAAGAGGGTAGGGGCCGGGTGGGCATTCCGCCTCGGAGGCAGATCCGGCTCCGGGCGTGACCACCACCTTTTCTCCACCTCCCCGTTGCGCCCCTGGTCTGGTCCCGCTGACTGGAGCTGGACCCGACGACGGTGGACCAAACCTTACCGGCTCTGGACTGGAGCCGCTGGCCGGAGCTGGACTGGACACCGGTGGAGCGGATTGCTCTGGCTCCGGAGTGGATCCGCTGACTGGAGTTGGACCGGACCCCGGTGGAGCGGATTGCTCTGACTCCGGAGTGGAGCAGCTGACCGGTGCCGGACCAGGTTGACGACGCGCACCACTGCCTTGGTGCGGGGAGCAGGAACGGGCCGGACCGGGCTGACGACGCGCACCACTGGCTTGGTGCGGGGAGCAGGAACGGGCCGGACCGGGCTGACGACGCGCACCACTGGCTTGGTGCGGGGAGCAGGAACGGGCCGGACCGGGCTGACAACGCGCACCACTGGCTTGGCGCGGGGAGCAGGAACGGGCCGGACCGGGCTGACGACGCGCACCACTGGCTTGGTGCGGGGAGCAGGAACGGGCCGGACCGGGCTGACGACGCCGCACCACTGGCTTGGTGCGGGAGCAGGAACGGGCCGGACCGGGCTGACGACGCGCACCACAGGCTTGGTGCGGGGAGCAGGAACGGGCCGGACCGGGCTGGCGACGCGCACCACTGGCTTGGTGCGGGGAGCAGGAACAGGCCGGACCGGGCTGGCGACGTGCACCACTGGCTTGGTGCGAGGGACAGGAACAGGCCGGACCGGGCTGGCGACGCGCACCACTGGCTTGGTGCGAGGGACAGGAACAGGCCGGACCGGGCTGGCGACGCGCACCACTGGCTTGGTGCAAGGGACAGGAACAGGCTGGACCGGGCTGGCGACGCGCACCACTGGCTTGGTGCGAGGGACAGGAACAGGCCGGACCGGGCTGGCGACACGCACCACTGCCTTGGTGCGAGGGACAGGAACAGGCCGGGCTGGACTGGGAACACGCACCACTGGCTTGGTGCGGGGAGAAGGAACAGGCCGGGCTGGACTGGGAACACGCACCGCTGGCTTGGTGCGGGGAGCCGGAACGGGCCGGGCCGGACTGTGGAGGCGGACTGGAGGTCTGGAGCGGAGAGCTGACACAATCCGTCCTGGCTGAATGCCTATTTCCACACAATATGTGTGAGGCATCAGAACAGGACGTACAGGGCTGTGCACTCGTACTGGCGCTACAGCACGTGGCACTGGCGCAGGATATATGGGACCGAGGAGGCGTACTGGAGGCCACGAGCGTTGAGCCGGCACACCCCGTCCTGGCTGCATGCCCATCTTAGCACGACACGTGCGTGGTGCTAGCACCGGACGTACAGGACTGTGCCGGAACACTCGCGGCACAGTACGTGGCTCCGCATAACACGGAGCCTGCCCATTCTCACGCTTCCTAGCCTGAGTACGGGGAGTTGGCTCTGCTCTAACTCTAGGCTCCGCCAACCACCCTTTTAGCCCCCCCAAAAAAATGTATTGGGGCTGTCTATCGGGCTTCCTCCTAGGCCGGTACTCTCTGCGTTGCCGCTGCTCCTCTCTGTAGCGCGCCTCCACAGTCTCCTCCCAAGGACGGCGATCCATTCCGGCCTGAATCTCTTCCCAAGTCCAGGATCCCTTCCCGTCCAGGATCTCCTCCCAAGTCCAGGCTGTCTGTTCCTGGACACGCTGCTTGGTCCTCTTTAGGTGGGATCTTCTGTCACGCACGTTGACTGATGACTCGTGGAACCAAGGCGCAGCGTGATAAGCGTACATCTTTAATTAGTACTTAACACACGAACAAAACCAAAACAACAAACCAACGATATGTGAAGTCCTGAGGTTACACACACCAAACCTTTACGGATCAAGATCCCACAACCTAACTGGTGCCAACAGGCTGCCTAAGTATGGTCCCCAATCAGAGACAACGAGCTACAGCTGCCTCTGATTGGGAACCACCCTGGCCAACATAGATCTAAACGATCTAGATCAAAAAACATAGAAAACTAAACATAGAAAAATCCACACCCTGGCTCAACATTTAAGAGTCCCCAGAGCCAGGGCGTGACAAAAAGTATTTGATCCCCTGCTGATTTTGTACATTTGCCCACTGACGAAGACATGATCAGTCTATAATTTTAATGGTAGGTTTATTTGAACAGTGAAAGACAGAATAACAACAACAAAATCCAGAAAAACGCATGTCAAAAATGTTATAAATTGATTTGCATTTTAATGAGGGAAATAAGTATTTGACCCCTCTGCAAAACATGACTTAGTACTTGGTGGCAAAACCCTTGTTGGCAATCACAGAGGTCAGATGTTTCTTGTAGTTGGCCACCAGGTTTGCACACATCTCAGGAGGGATTTTGTTCCACTCCTCTTTGCAGATCTTCTCCAAGTCATTAAGGTTTCGAGGCTGACTTTTGAAAACTCGAACCTTCAGCTCCCTCCACATATTTTCTATGGGATTAAGGTCTGGAGACTGGCTAGGCGACTCCAGGACCTTAATGTGCTTCTTCTTGAGCCACTCCTTTGTTGCCTTGGCCGTGTGTTTTGGGTCATTGTAATGCTGGAATACCCATCCATGACCCATTTTCAATGCCCTGGCTGAGGGAAGGAGGTTCTCACCCAAGATTTGACGGTACATGGCCCCGTCCATCGTCCCTTTGATGCGGTGAAGTTGTCCTGTCCCCTTAGCAGAAAAACACCCCCAAAGCATAATATTTCCACCTCCATGTTTGATGGTGGGGATGGTTTTCTTGGGGTCATAGGCAGCATTCCTCCTCCTCCAAACATGGTGAGTTGAGTTGATGCCAAAGAGCTCGATTTTGGTCTCATCTGACCACAACACTTTCACCCAGTTCTCCTCTGAATCATTCAGATGTTCATTGGCAAACTTCAGACGGCCCTGTATATGTGCTTTCTTGAGCAGGGGGACCTTGCAGGCGCTGCAGGATTTCAGTCCTTCACGGCGTAGTGTGTTACTAATTGTTTTCTTGGTGACTATGGTCCCAGCTGCCTTGAGATCATTGGCAAGATCCCCCCGTGTAGTTCTGGGCTGATTCCTCACCGTTCTCATGATCATTGCAACTCCACGAGGTGAGATCTTGCAAGGAGCCTCAGGCCGAGGGAGATTAACAGTCCTTTTGTGTTTCTTCCATTTGCGAATAATCAAACCAACTGTTGTCACCTTCTCACCAAGCTGCTTGGCGATGGTTTTGTAGCCCATTCCGGCCTTGTGTAGGTCTACAATCTTGTCCCTGACATCCTTGGAGAGCTCTTTGGTCTTGGCCATGGTGGAGAGTTTGGAATCTGATTGATTGATTGCTTCTGTGGACAGGTGTCTTTTATACAGGTAACAAGCTGAGATTAGGAGCACTCCCTTTAAGAGTGTGCTCCTAATCTCAGCTCGTTACCTGTATAAAAGACACCTGGGAGCCAGACATCTTTCTGATTGAGAGGGGGTCAAATACTTATTTCCCTCATTAAAATGCAAATCAATTTATAACATTTTCTACATGCATTTTTCAGGATTTTTTGTTGTTATTCTGTCTCCCTCTGTTCAAATAACCCTTCCATTAAAATTATAGACTGATCATTTCTTTGTCAGTGGGCAAACGTACAAAATCAGCAGGGGATCAAATACTTTTTTCCCTCATTGTAATATCCCCATAATCTGAAATAAACGGACAATTTCCTTCATATTAACAAAAGTCAGACATGCTTTGTTTCTGTAAAAGAAACCAACCTTGAACTTGAACTTCGTCACCAGCTCAGTGGCATGTTTTTTAAATGAAAGTTTGTCATCAAGTCAGATACCAAGATACACTATATATACAAAAGTATGTGGACACCCCTTCAAATGAGTGGATTCGGCTATTTCAGCCACACCCGTTGTTGATAGGTGTATAAAATTGAGCACGCATACATGCAATCTCCATAGACAAACATTGGCAGTAGAATGGCCTTACTGAAGAGCTCAGTGGCTTAACGTGGCACCGTCATAGGATGCTACCTTTCCAACAAGTCAGTGTCAAGTTCTGCGTGATTTCTGGCTGACCACAGCTCTGCCCAAACTTGAAAACGGCTTTATCCTTGATGAACGCAAAGGACAACTCAAAACTGTTCACTTTATGATTTTTTATTGTCATAAAGATGGAACAGAATAGGTTGATAACCTTCAAAACACACAAACAAAACCCATGGATTAGTTACAAATAACTCTCAATTCCACTTTCTCAAAAATAAGCATAAACTAATGTTACTGAATCCTCAACCTAACCAAACAATCATTTCATCATTTAGATTAACCTAGGATCATTGCAAGTTAATAATTAAATATCAATATCCTAATTAAACATTTAACAATACACATGATTATAGTAACGTTACTGTCAAGTACTACGTTCACATAATGAAGTCTTCACTATTTAATTTAATTAATAATTGTATTGTATGTTACAACCAAACAAAAGGGCATATAGAAGCATGAATTCACAACACATTCTGTCCTACCAGTTGCGTCTTTGGATGATCAGGAGCCGTGGTCATTGGTATCTCTTCTCAGGAATGAGTGAGAGCCAAGTAAGCTTTTACCAAACATTTCGATGCCATGCACATGCACTGCTTGTGGGTGCGCACGTTAATATGGTCCCCAGAGCACTTCCTGGTGGTTGGTTTCAACAGCTCCGGTTGCATGGTTGCCCCCTGCAGGTTGGGAGTGCTTTGAGCACCCTGGGTGGATTTAGGCTTGTAGCTTGTAGTCAGGAATTGACACAACACCTCCCACTTGACCTCCTGGTTCTTCAACCCAAGGAGGTCACACAGAACTGTGATGTGTTGGATTCAGTTACTCTATTTTTGATCCTGTTGCTGCTGCTCTTCAACTGGAAGCAAGACAACTATCCGTCTGACATCCCTGTGAAGAACTGTTGCTGGTATCTTGATTGAATGTTTTTCCATCTTTTTAGTGGGCTTCACAGTTGCGACTGGGTAGCTGGGGAAGGATCGGAGATATACATCCCTCACAATTCCCTTCTTGTCCGTGTTAACGTCAATAACTCTGGCAAGCCTGTACTGCAGTTTTTTCTTCATTAAAGATTTGGAATCTTCCTCCACAGAGCAAGAGTCCAGTGTTTTCCTCTTTGACCACAGCAAGCCTGCTGAGTGTGGTGTCTGGCCAGGTTACATCCTTTTGGGCTGCAAGGAAGAGATCCCTGAGTGCATCTTCACACTCCATGATGGTAAGTGTAGCTTTCTTGATTCTGGACTTGATCTCAAGAGCTGAAGGAATTTCCTTTTTCTTTGGCTTGCTTGTGGTGGTGGTCTTGGCTAGCATTTCTTTCCACCTTGTGGCAGCTCTCCACACCCAGGCAATGACTCTTGTCAACCTGGTTAAACTGCTGAACTTGCTGATGTTAAGGATATTCCCCACTGAATAACCAGAAGGTGGTCTTTGGACTTGGATTTGTTGCCCTCTTCCATTAGGGCTGCTTTGCAGGTCTTTACCTTTGTCAGAGGTTGGAGATATTGGTATACGTGGAGCATGTTGGATCTTTTTCCCCACCTGCGCTCGGGTCAGTGCTGCTGTAAAACATTTCCTTTGGAGCTTGTTTATGCCTTCTTTGGCATCTGCAGCGACTTCTTTGGCTGATTTTGTCGGCCAATCCTCTACAGGTCGTTTCAGAAACTCTGGGCCGTTCTGCCACACAGAGTTCTCTTTGAGGTCCTCTGGGGTTGCTCCTCTTGTCATGAGGTCAGCAATGTTTTGCTCACCTGGAATCCATCTCCAGTCCTCAACTGATGTGGACTTCTGGATCTCTCCCACTCTGTTTGCAAAAAGGTCTGGTACCCATAACTGTCCCTTTGGATTGCACCCAGCACAGTTTGACTATCTACCAGATGGATCCAACGTCCTACTTGCATCCGACTGTGCTTTTCAATGTATTTCCTGAGTCTTGCAGCGAACACAGCACCACAGACTTCAGCCTTCACTGGTTCTCCCTTTTGGTCAAGTGGTGTAAGCTTGGCTTTGGACTCAACAAGTCGGACCAGGATGCCTTGCTCGGTCTCCCACCTGAAGTATGCCACTGCTCCATAACTCTGGTCGCTCCCATCTGAGAATGTTATTCCCCCAGGGTTCTCCAATCCTTTTGACTGGAGTCAGGCTTCTATGGAAGGTAATTTGGTTGAGGCGTGTGTATTCCTCAAACAGGTGGATTGCTTCTCCTCTAAGTTTCTCAGACAGAGGTGTGTCCCATGTGTCTCTTGTTAGAGCTTTGCCTCCAGTTTCTTGGAATGCCTTTCTGACTAAAATGGCTCCTTTCTGTTTGGCAGGTGTTGCAAGGCCTATTGGGTCATACAAACTAGCTACTTGGCTAAGCAGTTGCCTTCTGGTCAGTGGGTTTGGAGTTTTCATTCTCACTTCCTCTCCAACGAGATCTTGACTGATCCTCATCTTCTTTTGTCTCTTTGAGAAGTTTATCGAGGTCATGAGGTACAGTTTGTCTGATTCGACTAAATAACCAACTCCAAGGGCTCTGTTGTCTCCTTCTCTCACTTGGTTGGGGAGGATGAAGACTTCATCTGATGATGTTGGATGTTCTGATGTAGATGTTTGCCTCCCACTTTGGCCTGATCGGACCCACGGCTTGAGGAAGAATCCACCTGCCTTTAGGATTTCTTCGACTTTTTTGGTGGTTCCGTCTAGCTTTTCCAGGTCATTATGGGATGTCAGGATGTCATCTACGTAGGAATCCTCTTCAAGGACCCTCCGTTCCTCTTTCAGATGTGTGAACATGGGCAACTTCGCTGTTTCTCTCATGGCTAGTTGTGCGATACACCCTGCTGGTCGATCGCCCATGTTGACCCTGGTGATGGCATATTCCTCAATGTCCCCATCATCACCGTCTCTCCAGAGGAATCTATGGAGGTGCATCTCCAGGTCTTCGAGCCACACAGAATTGTACATCTTTTGATGTCGCCGAGAGCAGCATGGATTCCTCTCCTGAACCTTAGCAGTACCGCTCGAATAGGATTAAGTACATCAGGCCCTTTCAGAAGAAGGTCATTCATGCTGCTTCCTCTAAACCTCTGGCTGCTGTTCCATACCAGTCGGACAGGTGTAGTTATAGAGTGTGGGTTTGGTGCTATCAAGTGACTGACGTACCATACTGGACCTTTCCAGTCGGCAATGGTCTTTCTAGTGAGTTTCTTTGCTGCCTTCCTTTCCACCATCTCATGAACTTGAGTTGTGTATGCTGCACGCCAATCTGGTTCTCTCTTGAGTTGTTTCTCCGTCCTCAGAAACGTGGCTTCCACTGCGCTTCTGTTGTTGGGCAGGGAACTTGGATCTTCAATCCAAGGGTATTTTGTGTCCCAGTGAGGCTCCTGACTATGCACATCTGACTCCACGTAACTGAGACCTTGCCTGATTATCTCAAGCTCTCTTTCTTCACTAAGAGTCATGTCTTTGCCTCCTGGTTGACAGTTACCACAACGACATCCTCCACACATGGGTTCACAGGCCGCACCAATGCTGTCCCACTTCCACCAGTCCAAGAACTCTTTGCCAATCACAGTGGTTTTAGTTTCAGCTCTAGATTCTTGCATCTCAGCAATTTCTTGATACTTTGCTGCTGTGATTCTCATAGATCGTGCAAAATGAGTTTCAGAATTGTGCAGGGCCATGTCCACTACTTCACAGAGGTCTGGATGTGCTCCTCCAACGGTCTTTCCTAAAGGGCTCTCCCACAGGACAAGATCTCCTACTACCTTTACTCTCTGTGGAGCAAGTCTTCCTTCCCGGTGGCTTATGAGAAGCTCAACATGTTCTGGTCTGTGAAGGTCTTCCAGGTTGGTATCGGGGAAGAACTTCTTGAGGTGTTGTGCTTTGATTGCTCTGTGAACTTTTGCAATCTCATCCAACCCATAACAGATCAGCTCATGAGCTTTCTCCGTGCCTCTTGGTGTTTTGACTCTCACCTTGAGTAAGTATCTTTTGGTCTTCACCTTCATGGCCATGCCTCCAACTCCATGGATGACTAGTGTGATCCTTTCACTTCGAAGCTTCAGTCTCCTGGCGGCTGTGTGAGTGATGTAGTTGGTGTCTGATGCTAAGTCAATGAGAGTTCCAATTTTCTGCCCTGCGTTAGTAGTTACTTCGAGAAGCATAAGAATAACTGGTAATTCACGTGTGCTTGAGTCCCTTACCCCAGGAAGGCTTCCTCCAGTGCAGTGTGATTTTGCCATGTTGGTGAAGGCATTCCTGAATTTTTCTGCCACGTCCGGGGTGAGCTCACGTATTAATCTCTCTTGCTCCTCTGTGAATGTTTGCCTCCTGGTGCTGGGTTTTTCCACTTTCACGTATTCTTTCCTCTTAGCCCCTCCTTTAAGGCAGAGAAAGAAATGGTGATCCGAGGAGCTTCCTCTTTTGCAGTCTCTGTTTCTGCAAAGGTAAGTGTCCGTACATTCCTCATCCTCTCCATGACATCTGAGGCATCTTCTGCATGCTCCCAGTCTTTCGACAGCATTCAGCTTCTCACTAGGCTTTAGTTCTTTGAACTGCTTACAAAAGAAAATCTTCTCACGGTGCTTTTCATCTCCACACACAACGCATCCTCCCTTTCGTGGACCTTGTGGAAGCATACCGCTTCTCCGGGTACGTAGCTTTCTTTTCAGGGTTTTCACTTACACCCAACTGGTCTAGTTTCTCCAGTATGTCCTCTTGTGTCTTTAAAAATCTTAGAAGGCTGTCGAAGTGATTGTCAGGTGTGACTCCATTTCTTGGGTTGACCATGAATGTCAGCCAGTCCCTCTTCATGTTATCCGGCAGCTTGCTCTCTATGGATCTGATGACAAGGGGATTCTTTATGGCTCCACTGCTTTCGAGCTCCGTGAGGTCATTCAGGGCCTTTTCCACAGCTTGAATCAGGTCAATAACCTTCCTTGGTTGGTGTGACTTTAAAGGAGGGATCCTCTCCAGGTCCTCAATTATCTCCAAAGCAATTGTTGGCTTGTTTCCATACCGGTTTTGGAGTACTCTAAACATGTCTTCAGCACTGTTATATGATGACAGGCGCAGGTCTCTACATATTCTCTCGTCCACACTGTCAAGAAGTTGAAACTTCTTCACCTCCACTGAACCAGTCGGCTCTCCCTGCTTTTGCAGGCTCTCCCAGTCTTTCCTCCATCTGTGGAAATTCCTCCTAAGCCCAGTGAATTTAGGTAGACTGGTTGGTTTTATTCTCACCACTGGTTGTGGGACTGCTCTTGGTTGAAGCTCTGTAGGTCTTCTGTCCTCTTCTGCAATTCTCTGTGCGATGAGGAATTCTGTTCTTTTGGCCTCGAGGTTACTGCCGAATATTCTCAGATCTTTTACTCTGCCTTTCAGATCTGCAGTCTCATCGTGTGGGACCCATTTTTCCCAGTCTTTCAGGCTTTCACTTGCATCATAGATTAGCTTCCTCGCTCTTCCCAGCTGTAGTTCATAGCCGTCCCTGTTAATAGCAGTGACGGGGGTCTCTTTGGCTCTGTCACAGGCTTTCTCCGCTTCTTGGATTGCAAAGTCTACCTCCTCTTTACCGTATCTTGGCCAGAGGTTGAATTGGACTGCCTCTCGGATTTCCTCCAATTTCATGTCGCACTCTTCAATCGTCCTTTCAAGATCAGCATGCTGGTCCTTGTCGAGCTTGACCTCTTCATCTCCCTTAGTTCCCGCTTCAGCCAGTAGGCCAGCCGCGTAGTCATCATTTGAATCACCGACACTTCTAGCCAGGGAACTGAGCTTGCTGAACTCCTCTTGTAGTTCATGCTTAATCATACCAGCTGCAGCTTTACTCAGGTAGTTCGCTTGTCTGGTGAAAGCAGATTTGGCTAAGGTCCGCTCTTGCTTCAGTTGCTTGACTGTTTTCCCAAAAGTTTCCTTGGCCATGGTGTAGAGTTTTACAGGCAATTCTTCCTTTGCGTCGACAGCTTGACTTCAGCCCTTTGATCCTCGTCCTCACTGCCGCGCTGGTTATCAACTGTCAAGTTCTGCGTGATTTCTGGCTGACCACAGCTCTGCCCAAACTTGAAAACGGCTTTATCCTTGATGAACGCAAAGGACAACTCAAAACTGTTCACCTTTATGACAATAAAAAATCATAAAGTGAACAGTTTTGAGTTGTCCTTTGCGTTCATCAAGGATAAAGCCGTTTTCAAGTTTGGGCAGAGCTGTGGTCAGCCAGAAATCACGCAGAACTTGACAGTCAGTTTGTTAAATTTCTGACCCGCTAGAGCTGCCCCGGTCAACTGTAAGTGCTGTTATTGTAAAGTGGAAACGTATAGGAGCAGCAACGGTTCAGTCCACACAAGCTCACAGAACGGGACCGCCAAGTGCTAAACCGCGTAGTGCGTAAAAATGGTCTGTCCTCGGTTGAAACACTCACTAACAAGTTCCAAACTGCCTATGGGAGCAACGTCAGCTCAATAACTGTTAATCGGGTGCTTCATGAAATGGGTTTCCATGGTCGAGCAGCCGCACACAAGCCTAAGATACACAATGCCAAGCGTCGGCTGGAGTAGTGTAAAGCTCGACGCCATTGGACTCTGGAGCAGTGGAAACATGTTCTCTGGAGTGAAGAATCACGCTTCGCCATCTGGCAGTCCGACGGACAAATCTGGGTTTGGCGGATGCCAGGAGAACGCTACCTGCCCCAATGCATAGTGCCAACTATAAAGTTTGGTGCAGGAGGAATAATGGTCTGGGGCTGTTTTTCACGGTTCGGGCTAGGCCCCTTAGTTCCAGTGAAGCGAAATCATAACACTACAGCATACAATTACATTGCAGACGATTCTGTGTTTCCAACTTTGTGGCAACAGTTCAGGGAAGGCCCTTTCCTGTTTCAGCATGACAATGCCCCCGTGCACAAAGTGAGGTCCATACAGAAATGGTTTGTCGAGATCGGTGTGGAAGAACTTGACTGGCCTGCACAGAGCTCTGACCTCAACCCCATCGAACACATTTAGGATGATTTGGAACGCCGACTGCGAGCCAGGCCTAATCGCCCAAAATCAGTGCCCGACCTCACTAATGCTCTTGAGGCTGAATGGAAGCAAGTTATGGGACCTAGCACTAACTTTAGATCCAGTAGTGACCTCTGCAGTGCTTGAAAATCAGATTTCAAATATGAAAAGGCTTGGTCAACCAATGGAGCAATAGAATACAACACTGTATAATCTGCATACAAATGAATATACAGTTGAAGTCGGAAGTTTACATACAGTACACTTAGGTTTTAGTCATTAAAACTTGTTTTTCAACACTCCACAAATTTCTTGTTAACAAACTATAGTTTTGGCAAGTTGGTTAGGACATCTACTTTGTGCATGACACAAGTTATTTTTACAACAATTGTTTACAGACAGATTATTTCACTTATAATTCACTGTATCACAATTCCAGAGGGTCAGAAGTTTACATACACTAAGTTGACTGTGCCTTTAAAAAGCTTGGGAAATTCCAGAAAATTATGTCATGGCTTTAGAAGCTTCTGATAGGCTAATTGACATCATTTGAGTCAATTGGAGGTGTACCTGTGGATGTATTTCAAGGCCTACCTTCAAACTCAGTGCATCTTTGCTTGACATCATGGGAAAATCAAAAGAAATCAGCCAAGACCTCAGAAAAAATAAATTGTAGACCTCCACAAGTCTGGTTCATCCTTGGGAGCAATTTCCAAATGCCTGAAGGTACCACGTTCATCTGTACAAACAGTAGTATGCAAGTATAAACACCATGGGACCACGCAGCCGTCATACCGCTCAGGAAGGAAACGCGTTCTGTCTCCTAGAGATGAACGTACTTTGGTGCGAAAAGTGCAAATCAATCCCAGAACAACAGCAAAGGACTTTGTGAAGATGCTGGAGGAAACAGGTACAAAAGTATCTATATCCACAGTAAAACAAGTCCTATATCGACATAACCTGAAAGGCTGCTCAGCAAGGAAGAAGCCACTGCTCCAAAACCGCCATAAAAAAGCCAGACTACGTTTTGCAACTGCACATGGGGACAAAGATCGTACTTTTTGGAGAAATGTCCTCTGGTCTGATGAAACAGAAATAGAACTGTTTGGCCATAATGACCATTGTTATGTTTGGAGGAAAAAGGGGGGCCCTGCAAGCCGAAGAACACCATCCCAACCGTGAAGCACGGGGGTGGCAGCATC
Source organism: Coregonus clupeaformis (assembly GCF_020615455.1). Lineage (NCBI taxonomy): Eukaryota > Metazoa > Chordata > Actinopteri > Salmoniformes > Salmonidae > Coregonus > Coregonus clupeaformis. The sequence goes on along the minus strand of NC_059225.1, from coordinate 1,363,300 downwards.
ATGCTGTGGGGGTGCTTTGCTGCAGGAGGGACTGGTGCACTTCACAAAATAGATGGCATCATGAGGAAGGAAAATAATGTGGATATATTGAAGCAACATCTCAAGACATCAGTCAGGAAGTTAAAGCTTGGTCGCAAATGGGTCTTCCAACTGGACAATGACCCCAAGCATACTTCCAAAGTTGTGGCAAAATGGCTTAAGGACAACAAAGTCAAGGTATTGGAGTGGCCATCCCAAAGCCCTGACCTCAATCCTATAGAAAATATGTGGGCAGAACTGAAAAAGCGTGTGCGAGCAAGGAGGCCTAGAAACCTGACTCAGTTACACCAGCTCCGTCAGGAGGAATGGGCCAAAATTCACCCAACGTATTGTGGGAAGCTTGTGGAAGGCTACCCGAAACGTTTGACCCAAGTTAAACAATTTAAAGGTAATGCTACCAAATACTAATTGAGTGTACTATCTGACCTACTGGGAATGTGATGAAAGAAATAAAAGCTGAAAGAAATAATTCTCTCTATTATTATTCTGACATTTCACATTCTTAAAAAAAGTGGTGATCCTAACTGACCTAAGACAGGGAATGTTTACTAGGCTTAAATGTCAGGAATTGTGAAAAACTGAGTTTAAATGTATTTGGCTAAGGTGTATGTAAACATATCTGAGTTCTGACATAATTATTAAACCATCGGCAAGCATCAGTACCCAACCCTATATAAGGTGCTCCATCTGTGCAGGTAATCTGTTTCAGGTCAAGAGCACTCCAACAGGTCCCCCTGTATGTATAAATTAATATTATGTCTCCAGAGAAACCTGGAAACCTGGATTGAAATATATATATATATATATATATATATATATTTTTTTTAAGATTTGCCCCAGAACAAAACTTTTCAGAGAATACACACCAGTACAACTCTCTGTGTAGATTCAGAGAACATATCTGAGTTCTGTTTTGCAGTTCTATCAAGTATTCATACCATTGGCAGACTTTGTATACCATTGGCATATTTTTATATGCACAAAAATACAGTAATTTTGATACTTGGTAGAAATTTATAATCTTATGCAAGTACATTGGGAGCTATATCTCTGCAGATTGTCTGTCTATCTGGTCAAAATCACTGATACAGGTCCCCCTCCACCCTCTGGCGGTGTGGATAACTTGTTATTATGTCTCCAGAGAACATAGATTTTAAAAAAGTCCTGTCTATCAAATTACTATAGCCGGAATTAGCTGTTTTTGGCTGGGGTCGAAATGGGGTTAAAATGACCCCAAAGGACTTTAAAAAATGTAAAGTCCATATTGATATTGAAATACTAAACAATGATTTAGATTTATGAACAACACGTTGATTGACAAAGTCATGAACATTTGGAAGAATTGAATAAACCACCTTTGGGCTATGATCTAAAATATGCGTCAGGGGTCAAAATAACCCCAGTCGGTAGTTGGAATGTTAAAAATAAAATAATCACAAAAAAAAAGCCACGGAGAGATAAAGAAACACTAATAAATCCATACCTCCTAATATAGTGTGTGTGAGATGAGATTTCTGTCTGTGTGATGTAGGTAAATGTGGCTGTGATAGATCAGGAGGAGATTCATCTCCTGTAGATGGGGTTATTACCCCTGGAGAGACCCGATGCAGCAGAGAGATAGAGACAGAGTGTGTGTGCGTGTGTGTGTGTGTGTGTGTGTGTGTGGTTATTACCCTGGAAGACGTCACAACACACAGCCCCGCTCCATCCATCACATCATGACCAGTTCCATTATAGACGGCTTTACCTGCTTTCCCATGGATGCACACTTAGAGATGATTTGACCTTTGCAAAGCCTCCCCCCCATCGCGATTCAAATATGTTTGCGTGTGTGTGTGTGTAACAGAGACAGAGAGACTGTGTGTGTGTGCATGCAGGTGGTAATGCGTGGGATTCTCATCATGGTTATGTGCTAGAGACTTCCACTTCCTGGCTTTCCTTTTGATTATCTTTTTCCTTTCCTCTTCTCCTCCGGACCTCGTGGCTCCACCGTGCCAATAGGGCTGTAGTGCTGCAAGCACCAAGCTTATTTTAGTGGAGAAACCTAATTTTCCAGTTGAGTGGCGCCAGTCAGGGAAGATGAGGTGTGGAAAACTAGAAGCTTAGCGTGAAGTGAGGGGATTCAGGTCTGGGTATAAGGCGGACGACCACTGAGATGACACACACAAACACACACACTGCTATGGGAGATGACACCTGTGGTCAGGTAAACAACCAAAGCTTTGTGACTCTCGAGTAGTGAGTGAGTGAGTCTGGCTGCTCTGTTGTTGAAGTGGCCCTACTTTAATTCACTAAACTGGCAGGTTACTGATAGTGAATTGAACGCATTTCTGATTTGTAATCTGTAAGAAGAAATCATATGCCTATGGAGTTATGGACTTATATACAAGACGCACTCACACACGCTGCACGCACGCACATACACACACACACACACACACACACACACGCACACACACTTGCACCTTTTCTCAGTTTTGCGAGAAAACTCAGACACCAAGGGGAACAGCCTTAAAGGGATTGAATGTTGTCCAAAGGGTTTTATCTGTTATTTAAACATGTCAGTCATGCATTAGTTCTGGATGGATGACTCAACCTCAGTAATTCAGTCAATTTCGGATTCTTAAACACAATTAGAGTGAGTGTATGGGGAGATGGTGGACACTGGATAAAAGGGTGGTGGTGATGGTGAAAGTGGGGTTGCATAAGTAATTCTCATTACACAAATGTTGAGAGCATTTACAACGTGGTAGAGGACAGGAAGGGCACACTCACAGGGGAGGGACCAGACAGTGTGATCGTCATGGCTACTTGATCATGTAAATGGAGGATTCATCGTCTTACTCGGCCGCCAATTGGTGCCTCATGTGTCCAGTGTCACTGATGGCCACTGGTAAAATGGCCTAGCTGATTTATACATAAGGTAAAGTCCAGGTTAATGGAAATGATATGACCTTTAATTGAGCTTTGACCCCTGGGAAGCAGAGGTCATTGATTCTCTCAATGTTTCCTACATATGTATGATCTTAATTTGATCACTCTTTTGTTGCAAACTTGTGGTGTATTCGAGGTTTAAACGTTTTCTAAAGTCTGTAATTTTCCGATTCAAAATGTCAGACTCGATTTGTCCTAACGAAAAATGTATCAACCTCTACAAAAAATGTCCATTAATTTTAATCCACATAATAATTAACATTTCCTGTTCCTGCAGGATTATTATCCTGCTGTAGCAAACGGACTCAAATTAAGAACCTACATTTGTATCACATTGAATGAAAAATGTTTGATCTGGTGTGTGGGTGGGTGTGCACACATCCGTGCGTGTTTGTGTTTACACACATTATTGCGTTTGTGCATGTGTGTCTGCACGTATGTGTGTGTGTGTCTATGATGTATTCAGAGGAGCATTCAAAGCCTGTTTTCCTCTCACCAGGAGGGACTGATAATCAGAAATCAATTGGTTTCGCTTTTTTAGAATGAGAGCGAGAGAGAAAGACAGAAAGACAGGGACATTGCACAGGGGAGCCCGCTCTAACAAAGGGAACAAAAACATGCTGGGAAAACAAACGCAACATCACATTAGCCACTGCAAGGCTTGCTTGCATTAGGAACACAAGTGGTGTTGACAGAAGCAGTTAAATTGAGAAGGGAGAATGGGAAAAGGCTATTCTATCAGGTACTCCTCTGTTTCGCTCTGTCCCTCTCTCTCTTTCTCTCTCTCTCCCTCTCCCTCTCTCTCTGTCTATCTCCCTCTCCACCCCACTCCACCTCTCTCTCTCTCTCCCTCCCTCTCCAACCCTCTATTTTCCTCCCCCTCTCTCCCCCTCCCCCTCCCTCCATCTCTCCCGCTCCACCTCTCTCTCCCTCTACATCCCTTCCTCTCTCTCTCATCTGAGGTGTCTGGTGGTTTTGCTCTCTATAATCTCAGGGCCAGTGGTCGGTGGATTCCCCCTTAATGAATGAGTGAATAGATGAAGAACTGTCAATGGTAGTCTGACATTAGCATGACTGTTAATCATATGTTAATGAAGGCTCTTTAAACAGAGGGGTAATTCACTGTGCAGATCACAGAAAGGTCGCTCGCCTCGACACCTGTCTCATTCCACTAAACAAACAAGAGTGTGTGTGTGTCTGTGTGTCTCTCTGTGTGTGTGTGTGTGTTTGGTACTCATTACTGTAAATTGAACTTCAGTTTGTCATTTTTTATAAAATACAGAGGTGTTTTTAGGTCAAAGTTCAGATAGTTCTAATCAAGATGTATAGTTCCCAAAATATTGTGATTTCAGGAAAATATAGCAGTGGTATCACAAATGGAAAATGCACTGAAGTGAATGTACTATATACGTGTGAGTGTCTGGCTGGCTATGGAGGGCGAATCATTCATTTGTTAAATGTCTCCTTTTGAAGGGTGCTTGATGAAGTTAAGTCAATTAATCACTAGTAAGTGAAACCATTGTACTTTCTTCCCCACGTATTATAAGTCCCTTCAGCGTTTAACAAAGCTCTCCCTAGAGAGCCCGTCTCTCTTTCCCTGAGCCTTGTAACTGTACAATACCCCAGAGACGGAGGCTGCTCTTTTCAATGGGATAGGAACTGTCATTCAGTATCACTTCGTCCCCGTCCAGACATATGACCTGGTTGCACACACACAGACCAAACTGTGTGTGGGTTTCATGAAGCTTAAGCAGGATTAAAAACGAAATAATGGATGAGTTTGAGTGGACCAGTAGGCTAACGAGCTTGTCCACTACAGAGCTTTTACTTTTCCATTCAGGTGGCCGAGTCATGGCAGTCAGTCAGCCCATGGGCTCTGGCCAAAATTAGTGCACTGAATAGGGAATAGGGTGCCATTGGGATGAAGCCAGTGCCTTTTGTTTTTACTTGTTTACGTTTCGAAGAAGAGAGATTTTGAATATACAGGAGGTACCCGATGTTGTTACAGTGCCTTCAGAACATATTCATACCCCTTGACTAATTCCACATTTTGTTGTGTTACAACCTGAATTTTTCTCAATCATCTACACACAATAACCCATAATGACAAATGTTTTCAAATGTATTGAAAATGAAATACAGAATAATCTAATTTACAGAAGTATTCACACCCCTGAGTCAATTCTTTATAGAAGCACCTTTGGCAGCGACTACAGCTGTGAATCTTTCTGGGTAAGTCTCTAAGAGCATTTGCCCATTATTCTTTTCAAAGTTCTTCAAGCTCTGTCAAATTGGTTGTTGATCATTGCTAGACAACCATTTTCAGGTCTTGCCATGGGTTTTCAAGAAGAATTAAGTCAAAACTGTAACTCTGCCACTCAGGAACATTTACTGTCTTCATGGTAAGCAACTCCAGTGTAGATTTGGCATTGTCTTTTAGGTTATTGTCCTGCTGAAATGTGAATTAATCTCCCAGTGTCTGGTGGAAAGCAGACTGAACCAGGTTTTCCTCTAGGATTTTGCCTGTGCTTGGCGGCGTTCCATTTATTTTTTATCCTGAAAAACTCCCGTCCTTAACAATAACAGTGTTGAGGGTTCTTTGCACAGTGCTGATATTCTCGTATTCTTAAACAAACTTTAAACTTTAGAAAATGACACAGACAACCAATTCCAAATATATGAAAAAACCTCTAATAATGCAATTGCAGACAGAGGTTAATACAGAGACAACAGCAAAATGTAGCTCTTCAAAAGTTCTGCAAAGTGTCTAAAACAATCATCTTCTTTTTATACTAGCACTCCCTTCCCATAGCGGGATGTTTACACCTGACCCTGAACTTGCCCTAGCAACAACAAAGTATTCTTCCTAATCCTGTCTTCCCACGAACTCAGTATCAGGGGATGAGGTGTCAGACAATAAAACGAGACATGTCTAAAGACAAAGGGGCAATTGTGGTTGCAGGTTTCTGAGTACTTTCTGTTGTCAAGGCCTCCATAGTTTTTAATAATGTAAGCAAATGCACATAATATATAATATATTCCCATCATTCCCTTCTTTGAGACTTCTAAGTCTCAACAAAATCTAGGAATTTTAAAACCATCCAGTGAAAACATCATTCCATATAAATATCAGTTGACTTACAACCATTCATCTGCGTCCCCATAGAGGTGGGCAGAAGGGACCAAAACAGGCCCAGAGGTCTCAGCATAGTAATTCAACTCAACCTGTTGATCTATGTGGAGGACCATAAGGCCAGGGACAAATTTGTTAATGATCCATTTTCCCATACAACACAAAACACAAACACCAATAAGGAGTAAAACAGGGGCAGAAGGATTGGTAACAGCCAGGTGAGCAGTTTGGTTCCCCATTCCCCAAAGGTGGAAGTCAACCAGGAAGAGAACCAATCATTTTTGCTTTGTGCTAATGTATCAGCCAAATTGCTTTTTTCATTAATTATTTCAGCATTACACACTGCCCACTAACGGTTAGCCCCAATGCTGAGCAATATCCCCTTTGGTACGCCAATAGATAGTCTAAAGCCATTTCCTGACGAGCCACTATGGCTTTTAAGTTTTGTACATCAAGGGAGAGTCAAATGAATGTGTGCCTGCAGAGAATAGGTAATGTTATTCACCCACTTGGACAGGATAGCAACACCAACTCCTGGGAACAGTGCCATTCCCACAATCTCCCCCGGTTTAAGAACATGGCCATAAGCTTTACCATTATCAGGAACATTTATTTTAGCTCTGGTCCTCTTAGTCATATTCTCTCTGGCCTCTAGCATGTCACAAAGAGGGAATTGAGGTAATGGGGAGCATAGTTTCTCCCAGGTAACAACACCCCTTCCAGTTGGGAAGAAGCTGGAGGTATCCATTACCTCCACATATCCACATGTGGCCATGGGGAATCCCCATTCCCATCCTGATAGTAGACATATTAGTGCCAGTAATCTGTTGACCAAATTGTACAATATGCCACTTAGCCATTTTGTTTTGAGTGTCCTTATCCAGGAATCCTGCATAGTTTAAACAGTCCTGTGACTGCCCTATACGGATGGTCCCTTGGTTACAGATACACAATGGTGGACTATGTGATGGTACTATCCCCGTCAACACAGGTTCTATAGTCCCTCTACCCAAATGAGTGGCCCATTGGTGTTTTGGGGGGTAAGGGCACTCTGCTGCCTCAGAGACTGTATATGTGGCTGCTGTCCTACCCCTCCCATTTCCCCTGGTTGGCCGAAATGTAGGTTCCTCATACTTAGTTTCGTTATCAGCTTTAATATTGGTGACGTGCACATTGTCAGAGTGGCTCCCCAGGATAGTTGCACTATTGGTACCTGTTTTAGTGACGATATATACAGTGGGGAAAAAAAGTATTTAGTCAGCCGCCAATTGTGCAAGTTCTCCCACTTAAAAAGATGAGAGAGGCCTGTAATTTTCATCATAGGTACACGTCAACTATGACAGACAAATTGAGGAAAAAAAATCCAGAAAATCACATTGTAGGATTTTTAATGAATTTATTTGCAAATTATGGTGGAAAATAGGTATTTGGTCACCTACAAACAAGCAAGATTTCTGTCTCTCACAGACCTGTAACTTCTTCTTTAAGAGGCTCCTCTGTCCTCCACTCGTTACCTGTATTAATGGCACCTGTTTGAACTTGTTATCAGTATAAAAGACACCTGTCCACAACCTCAAACAGTCACACTCCAAACTCCATTATGGCCAAGACCAAAGAGCTGTCAAAGGACACCAGAAACAAAATTGTAGACCTGCACCAGGCTGGGAAGACTGAATCTGCAATAGGTAAGCAGCTTGGTTTGAAGAAATCAACTGTGGGAGCAATTATTAGGAAATGGAAGACATACAAGACCACTGATAATCTCCCTCGATCTGGGGCTCCACGCAAGATCTCACCCCGTGGGGTCAAAATGATCACAAGAACGGTGAGCAAAAATCCCAGAACCACACGGGGGGACCTAGTGAATGACCTGCAGAGAGCTGGGACCAAAGTAACAAAGCCTACCATCAGTAACACACTACGCCGCCAGGGACTCAAATCCTGCAGTGCCAGACGTGTCCCCCTGCTTAAGCCAGTACATGTCCAGGCCCGTCTGAAGTTTGCTAGAGTGCATTTGGATGGAAGAGGATTGGGAGAATGTCATATGGAAACCAAAATATAACTTTTAGGTAAAAACTCAACTCGTCGTGTTTGGAGGACAAAGAATGCTGAGTTGCATCCAAAGAACACCATACCTACAGTGAAGCATGGGGGTGGAAACATCATGCTTTGGGGCTGTTTTTCTGCAAAGGGACCAGGACGACTGATCCGTGTACAGGAAATAATGAATGGGGCCATGTATCGTGAGATTTTGAGTGAAAACCTCCTTCCATCAGCAAGGGCATTGAAGATGAAACGTGGCTGGGTCTTTCAGCATGACAATGATCCCAAACACACCGCCCGGGCAACGAAGGAGTGGCTTCGTAAGAAGCATTTCAAGGTCCTGGAGTGGCCTAGCCAGTCTCCAGATCTTAACCCCATAGAAAATATTTGGAGGGAGTTGAAAGTCCGTGTTGCCCAGCGACAGCCCCAAAACATCACTGCTCTAGAGGAGATCTGCATGGAGGAAAGGGCCAAAATACCAGCAACAGTGTGTGAAAACCTTGTGAAGACTTACAGAAAACATTTGACCTGTGTCATTGCCAACAAAGGGTATATAACAAAGTATTGAGAAACTTTTGTTATTGACCAAATACTTATTTTCCACCATAATTTGCAAATAAATTCAGTAAAAATCCTACAATGTGATTTTCTGGATTTTTTTTTCTCATTTTGTCTGTCATAGTTGACGTGTACCTATGATGAAAATTACAGGCCTCTCTCATCTTTTTAAGTGGGAGAACTTGCACAATTGGTGGCTGACTAAATACTTTTTTTCCCCACTGTAAAAATATGCCTTGTTCTTTGTTAGTTTTATCACGTCTCATAAAGTGGAGATATCCACAGGTCATATCGTCCTCTGATAGAGGCTTACCCATAGTACCAAACAGCTCACCCGCTGAAGAATGTTTCGGGAACATCACTATTCTGGACCCATTTGGTCTTGCCCTCCTACCCAGGCCCTGCAGCATATTTACCCAGGAATTGGTTCAATTGAATTGGTTGTTCTGTATTTCCACCCCCGAGACTGAGGAAGCAAGCAGAGTACAGATTATTACACATAACACAGCACATTCATGGCCCAGTGGATGTGGCTCATGGCCTCCCCTCCTTCTGTCTCCATGGAGTCCATGCAGAACTGTTGAGTCTTCATCAGGTGGCAGGTTCTGGTCATTCTTCATTCTTTTGGTGGGTGCTTCCCCATCTTCTGGCAGTGTCACAGGTGGTGCCATACCTGTCTGTCGGTCACTCTGACAGCCATCGGGGTAGCCTGGATCACTTGGTATGGTCCCATCCATCTTGGCTGGTTCCATTTTTGCTTGTGAACCTTCAGTTTCACCCAGTCTCCGATTTGGACAGGGATGTCGTCTTTATCCTCTCCGTCTGGCACTTCCTGGGCTTTCCTAGAATGAGAATACAGAGACCTAACAGTAGAAGTTAGTTCCTTCATATATCCTAACAGGTCATCTTCTAATGCAGTCAGGTCAGTCTGTTTGTCAGTCATGGGCCTATGAGATGGGACATTCATGGGACGGCCTGTTAACAGTTAAGGTTTCTGGGATTCCGAATCTAGGGAATATTTCCCTTACCAGAATTTTAGTTACTGTTTTAGCATCACAGTGGGTAGTAGGAAATGCCTCTACCCAGCTTGTGAATCGGTCAATTATTACTAAACAATAGCACGTTCTCTCCTTTCTCTCAGTCATATCAATAAAGTCCATTGCAATGTGTGTGACCAGGTTTAAGTGGTGTCCCCTTGGCAATGTTGTATTTTTTTATTTTTTTTTATTTTTTTATTTCACCTTTATTTAACCAGGTAAGCCAGTTGAGAACAGGTTCTCATTTACAACTGCGACCTGGCCAAGATAAAGCAAAGTAGTGCAATAAAAACAACACAGAGTTACATATGGGGTAAAAAAAACATAAAGTCAGAAATACAACAGAAAATATATATACAGTGTGTGCAAATGTAGCAAGTTATGGAGGTAAGGCAATAAATAGGCTATAGTGCAGAATAATTACAATAGTATTAACACTGGAATGCTAGATGTGCAAGAGATTATGTGCAAATAGAGATACTGGGGTGCAAAAGAGCAAAATAAATAACAATATAGGGATGAGGTAGTTGGGTGGGCTAATTTCGGATGGGCTGTGTACAGGTGCAGTGATCGGTAAGGTGCTCTGACAACTGATGCTTAAAGTTATTGAGGGAGATAAGAGTCTCCAGCTTCAGAGATTTTTGCAATTCGTTCCAGTCATTGGCAGCAGAGAACTGGAAGGAATGGCGGCCAAAGGAGGTGTTGGCTTTGGGAATGACCAGTGAGATATACCTGCTGGAGCGCAGACTACGGGTGGGTGCTGCTATGGAGACCAATGAGCTAAGATAAGGCGGGGATTTGCCTAGCAGTGATTTATAGATGGCCTGGAGCCAGTGGGTTTGACGACGAACATGTAGTGAGGACCAGCCAACAAGAGCGTACAGGTCACAGTGGTGGGTAGTGTATGGGGCTTTGGAGACAAAACGGATGGCACTGTGATAGACTACATCCAATTTGCTGAGTAGAGTGTTGGAGGCTATTTTGTAAATTACATCGCCGAAGTCAAGGATCGGTAGGATAGTCAGTTTTACGAGGGCATGTTTGGCAGCATGAGTGAAGGAGGCTTTATTGCGAAATAGGAAGCCGATTCTAGATTTAACTTTGGATTGGAGATTCTTTATGTGAGTCTGGAAGTTGAGTTTACAGTCTAACCAGACACCTAGGTATTTGTAGTTGTCCAAATACTCTAGGTCAGACCCGTCGAGAGTGGTGATTCTAGTCGGGTGGGCGGGTGCCAGCAGCGTTCGATTGAAAAGCATGCATTTAGTTTTACTAGTGTTTAAGAGCAGTTGGAGGCTACTGAAGGATTGTTGTATGGCATTGAAGCTCGTTTGGAGGTTTGTTAACACAGTGTCCAATGAAGGGCCAGATGTATACAAAATGGTGTCGTCTGCGTAGAGGTGGATCTGAGAGTCACCAGCAGCAAGAGCGACATCATTGATATACACAGAGAAAAGTGTCGGCCCAAGAATTGAACCCTGTGGCACCCCCATAGAGACTGCCATAGGTCCAGACAACAGGCCCTCCGATTTGACACACTGAACTCTATCTGAGAAGTAGTTGGTGAACCAGGCGAGGCAGTCATTTGAGAAACCAAGGCTATTTAGTCTGCCAATAAGAATGCGGTGGTTGACAGAGTCGAAAGCCTTGGCCAGGTCGATGAAGACGGCTGCACAGTACTGTCTATTGTCAATCGCGGTTATAATATCGTTTAGGACCTTGAGCGTGGCTGAAGTGCACCCGTGACCAGCTCGGAAACCGGATTGCATAGCGGAGAAGGTACGGTGGTATTCGAAATGGTCGATGATCTGTTTGTTAACTTGGCTTTCGAATACTTTCGAAAGGCAGGGCAGGATGGATATAGGTCTGTAGCAGTTTGGATCTAGAGTGTCACCCCCTTTGAAGAGGGGGATGACCGCGGCAGCTTTCCAATCTCTGGGGATCTCAGACGTTATGAAAGAGAGGTTGAACAGACTAGTAATAGGGGTAGCGACAATTTCATCGGCTAGTTTTAGAAAGAAAGGGTCCAGATTGTCTAGCCCAGCTGATTTGTAGGGGTCCAGATTTTGCAGCGCTTTCAAAACATCAGCTGTCTGAATTTGTGTGAAGGAGAAGCGGGGGGGCATGGGCAAGTTGCAGCAGAGGGTGCAGAGTTGGTGGCCGGGTTAGTGGTAGCCAGATGGAAAGCATGGCCAGCTGTAGCAAAATGCTTGTTGAAATTCTCGATTATTGTAGATTTATCGGTGGTGATAGTGTTTCCTAGCCTCAGTGCAGTGGGCAGCTGGGAGGAAGTGCTCTTATTCTCCATGGACTTTACAGTGTCCCAAAACTTTTTGGAGTTAGTGCTACAGGATGCAAATTTCTGTTTGAAAAAGTTAGCCTTTGCTTTCCTGACTGCTTGTGTATATTGGTTCCTAACTTCCCTGAAAAGTTGCATATCGCGGGGGCTATTTGATGCTAATGCTGTACGCCACAGGATGTTTTTGTGCTGGTCAAGGGCAGTCAAGTCTGAGGAGAACCAGGGGCTATATCGGTTCTTAGTTCTGTATTTTTTGAATGGGGCATGTTTATTTAAGATTGAGAGGAAATTACTTTTAAGGAACAACCAGGCATCCTCTACTGACGGAATGAGATCTATTGTCACGCTCTGGCTCCGGGACTTTGTATTTTGAGCCAGGGTGTGTTCGTTTTGTTGTGTTTTGGTTGGTTGTCTTTGGTTGTGTTTTCTTGGTTGATCGAGTGACTCCCAATCAGAGGTAACGAGTGTCAGCTGTCGGCTCGTTATCTCTGATTGGGAGCCATATTTAAACTGTCTGTGTTCACCTTGTGGTTGTGGGTTTTTGTTCCATGTTTCAGTCTGTGTACTGAGGACTTCACTATCCGTCATTGTTTATTGTTTTCTCGTTCGTGCACTTTAACTTTAATAAAGTCATGTTCGCTACAAACGCTGCGCTTTGGTCCACTCCTTCCGTAGATGGCCGTGACAGAAAAACCCACCACAAAAGGACCAAGCAGCATATACAGGAACACCCGCAGGAGAGAACGCTGGTGGATGTCCTCCTCGGCTGGGGACATATTACGCAGGAGGAGGCCGTCCGGTACCGGAGGGCGATGAAGGGGGAGAACCTGGCAGGAGAGGAGCAACGGCGTCAGCAGGGCCATCGTCGGAAGGACGAGAGGCACCCCCAAGAATTTTTAGGGGGCACACGGCATGGGCGACTGGGCAGCAGGAGGCTGCCACAGGGAGATGTGGAGAGAAGGCTATCGGATTACGGGAGCCATTGGCGAGTAGAGGGAGGGAAGTTGTTGTGGCACGGCGTGAGAGACTGATGTGTGTTACCAGTCCGGTCCGGCCCGTTCCTGATCCCCAGTTAAGGCCAGTGGTGTGTGTTCCCGGTACGGACCGGCCTGTTCCTGCTCCACGCACCAAGCCTACGGTGTGCGTCGACAGCCCTGCCCGGCCTGTTCCTGCTCCACGCACTAAACCTACGGTGTGCGTCGACAGCCCTGCCCGGCCTGTTCCTGCTCCACGCACTAAACCTACGGTGTGCATCGCCAGCCCTGCCCGGCCTGTTCCTGCTCTACGCACCAAGCCTACGGTGTGCGTCGACAGCCCTGCCCGGCCTGTTCCTGCTCTACGCACCAAGCCTACGGGGTGCGTCGCCAGCCCAGCCCGGCCTGTCCCTGCTCCACGCACAAAGCCTACGGGGTGCGTCGCCAGCCCGGCCTGTTCCTGCTCCACGCACCAAGCCTACGGGGTGCGTCGCCAGCCCAGCCCGGCCTGTCCCTGCTCTACGCACCAAGCCTACGGGGTGCGTCGCCAGCCCAGCCCGGCCTGTCCCTGCTCTACGCACCAAGCCTACGGGGTGCGTCGCCAGCCCAGCCCGGCCTGTCCCTGCTCCACGCACAAAGCCTACGGGGTGCGTCGCCAGCCCAGCCCGGCCTGTTCCTGCTCCACGCACCAAGCCTACGGGGTGCGTCGCCAGCCCAGCCCGGCCTGTCCCTGCTCTACGCACAAAGCCTACGGTGTGCGTCGTCGGCCTGGTCCAGCCCGTTCCTGCTACTCGCACCAAGCCAGGGGTACGAGTCGTCGGCCTGGTCCAGCCCGTTCCTGCTACTCGCACCAAGCCAAGGGTGCGAGTCGTCAGCCTGGTCCAGCTCGTCCCTGCTACTCGCACCAAGCCAAGGGTGCGAGCCGTCAGCCTGATCCAGCCCATTCCTGCTACTCGCACCAAGCCAGGGATGCGAGTCGTCAGCCTGGTGAGGTCCGTTCCGGCTCCACACACCAAGCCTAGGGTGCGTATCGTCAGTCCAGATCCTACCAGCTGGGTCAGATCGGACCGGGGGCGCTACGGGGGGATTGAAGAAGGGTGGTGGTCAAGCCCGGAGCCGGAGCCGCCTCCGAGGAGTAATGCCCACCCAGCCCTCCCCTGTTTGGGGTTTTGAGGCGCGGTCGCAGTCCGCGCCTTTGAGGGGGTACTGTCACGCTCTGGCTCCGGGACTTTGTATTTTGAGCCAGGGTGTGTTCGTTTTGTTGTGTTTTGGTTGGTTGTCTTTGGTTGTGTTTTCTTGGTTGATCGAGTGACTCCCAATCAGAGGTAACGAGTGTCAGCTGTCGGCTCGTTATCTCTGATTGGGAGCCATATTTAAACTGTCTGTGTTCACCTTGTGGTTGTGGGTTTTTGTTCCATGTTTCAGTCTGTGTACTGAGGACTTCACTATCCGTCATTGTTTATTGTTTTCTCGTTCGTGCACTTTAACTTTAATAAAGTCATGTTCGCTACAAACGCTGCGCTTTGGTCCACTCCTTCCGTAGACGGCCGTGACATCTATATCCATCCAGGATACCTGGGCCAGGTCAATTAGGAAGGCCTCCTCGCTAAAGTGTTTTAGGGAGCGTTTGACAGTGATGAGGGGTGGTCGTTTGACCGCGGACCCGTTACGGACGCAGGCAATAAGGCAGTGATCGCTGAGATCCTGGTTGAAGACAGCTGAGGTGTATTTAGAGGGTATGTTAGTCAGGATGATATCTATGAGGGTACCCATGTTTACGGATTTAGGGTTGTACCTGGTAGGTTCGTTGATAATTTGCGTGAGATTGAGGGCATCTAGCTTGGATTGTAGGATGGCTGGGGTATTAAGCATATCCCAATTTAGGTCACCAAGCAGTACAAACTCTATTGTATGCACGTGATGCATTTAAAAATATGTTGTTTCACATGTTCTGTTAAATCTGGACAAAACCAATCTTGTGAAATCTTGGTTACCAAATCCCCTCTTGACGAATGACACATCCCATGTGCCATTTGGCAAACCGACGGGATAAGCTGTGTTGGCGACACAGGTTTACTTGAAAGGTGTTGTCTCCAGAGGCCATCAGGGCCCCGGGAGCAACCTCTGGCCTCCCAAAGGGAGTGAGACATGTGGTCAGTCGCCTGTGGTTGTTGCAGATCAACAACAGGCGAGGCCACAGCAGAAGCCAGGTACACAGCATGGGTGTGACACCTTGTAGCAGCATCTTTAGCAGCAATGTCAGCAAGATCATTGCCCTTACTTGCCTCATCTTGGTTACCCGTATGGGCCTGGACTTTAAAAATGGCCAGTTTAGCAGGGAGTTTCATTGCTGAAATGAGAGCCAGAACATAGGTTTTGTTTTTAATAGGAGTCCCTGAAGCATTGGTGAAACCTCTAGCCTTCCAAACACCTGCCCATTATAAACATACACCAATTGCATAGGCAGAGTCCGAATAGATGTTAGCAGTTTTACCCTCAACAGCCTCACAGGCTGCTTGTTGTGCAGAGACATGGTCAGAGAGGGACTGCTCTATGTGTAGGGAGTTATCTATGGTTGTTACAGCAGAACCTGCATGTTTCCTTCCTGTCGTCTGATGAATGTAAGCCGACCCATCTAAGAAAAGTGTCATGTCAGCCAATTCAAGAGGTTCATCAAATAGGTCAGGTCTTGCTTTTGCATCAAGTTCGATTAGTTCAGTACACACGTGTGGGGTTCCTTAGCCAGTTCCATCTTGGCCTCTTCTGAGGCCTGGCTGTGGTGCCCAACCTCCCTGGTTTACAGCAGTAGGGCACTGATTCCTCATGTGACCTGCAATGCCACACCCCCAACAGACTAGAGGATCACCAGGCTTTCTCTGGTAGGGTTGGTAGGGCTGTTGAGCTGGGGCCGCTGCAGGGGGCCATTGTGGTGGGACAGGTGTTGAAGCTGGTGCAGGAGCTGGAGTACTCAGCATAAATGTGTCTGGCTTGCTACTTTTCTCTAGTGCAGCCAGTTGGGCCTTCTGGAGATGTGTCTGCAGGCCTGTTTTCTTTGATTTCTCCTCTGCCTTTGTTTTCTTCCTGAATTTGCAGTGGTGTCTCATGTAGTCTTCTTTCTCAGGGCCATCTTTGCGGTCCCAGCCAACCACTTCTTTCAGTTTCAGATGTAGTTCTTCAGTGGTTAGGGTGTTATCATACCTTTCACCAGTCTCATTTCTTCTTGTTTCTTCATTCTTTCCACATCATCGTAGTATTTCTGTCGGAGCGCCATCTCTTCAGCTGCTATTCTTTCTTACATGTCTTGTTTGGCTCATGGAGAGAAGGCACCTTCTGTGTCTACTTCCCACCTTTATCTTGTACTCACTTTCTTTTTTCCGTCTTTCCTCTTCGTACTCCCTCTCTCTATCTCTGTGTCTTGCATCCTCTCTCTCAAACATTTATTTGTCTCTCTGCCACTTTGCTTCACGTTCTCTGTCCGCTCTCCACTGTTCCTCTCTCTCTCTGTCCACTCTCCATCGTTCTTCACTTTCCTGATTCATCTCTTCTCTCTTCTCTCTTTCTCTCTTTCTTTCATTTTGTTGTTCTTCCATCACTGATTGTTCTGTCCTGGTGTAGGGGTATTTAGGCTTAGATGCAGTGAGTGGCTTGGTTCTTGCGTCCAAGTCCAACTTACCCAGTTCTCTTGTCAGTCTGGTAACCATGGAGGGCCCCGGACCGGGGTTTGTGGAGCCCTCTGTTCTTTTTCCGGTCTCTTTCAGGGTGCCTCTTTTTCACCTTGCCTTCTGAGCCGGAGTTGTCCTGTCTCAATGGGAATACACCCCCTTTGTAACCGGAGTGGTCATCTTCATATGGAGGAGGTGGTGCTGTTGGGAGTGCTGGGTAGACTTTCTTATAGGATGTCACACCAGATCTTTCCTCTGCTTCTTTCTTCTCGTCTTCTTCCCTTTTTTCAACTGACTGCAGATGGGTTATCCTTGAACATGCCCAAAACAGGGTCCCCTCTGACCAGAGTAATTGCAGGACAGTTAGGGATACCTGTGTGGATTTCTTTGTTGTCTTCTTTTTATCAGTCTTTCTTTTTTCCACTATGTCATGTACAACGTTAAACATGATTTTGTCAAAAGACCCATCCTTTGGAAATCTGAACTCCCCAGAGTGTCACGGTTTCGGCCGAGGCTGCCTCTCTCCCTTGTTCGGGCAGGCTTCGGCGTTCGTCGTCTCCGGAATTCTAGCTGCCACCGATTGATGTTTCATGTTCGTTTGCTTTTGTCTGTTTGTTTCTACACCTGTTTCTGTTTTGTAGTAATTAGTGTCCTATAAGTTTCTCGTTGTGTTTGTCTTGTGTTGTGTGTGATTGTTACCGTCAGTCTGTGTATTGCTCGGTTGAGCGTTATTTTCTCCACTGTTTGCTGGAGCGTTCGTTGCACTTGTGTGTGCACTTATTTCATCCTGACGCACCTGTTTGTGCGCATTGTCTTTTCGCCTTCGTGCGTATTTTGCTGTCAGGCTTATTTCGTCCTGTTGCCTGTGTTTAGGCAGGAATACAGCTTTTTTGGAATTCAGTCTGCTTCCTGCGTTTGATTCCTACACCACACCTACAACACGACCTGACAGAATCACACACCTTACAGTATGGAATCAGCAGGAGCCGAAGCAGCACATTCAAGACTGGAAACCCAGGTTCGGGAACAGCAAGAGCAGCTCCTGCAGATGGGGGCCGCCCTGCAGGAGGTGATGACCACCCTCCGAGGCTGGGGTCCGCCTCCACCGCCAGCCGCCCTGCCAGCACCATCGGCCAGCCCACCCAGTCCAGCGCCGGAACCTCGCGGAGTCCGACTATCTCTCCCGCAGCTGGGTGTCAGGGATTCCTGCTCCAGGTAGAGCTGTACCTGGCCACAGTATATCCGGCACCTTCAGGGCATGAGAGCGTGTCCGCCCTGATCTCCTGCCTGGCCGGTAAAGCGTTGGAGTGGGCCAACGCGGAGTGGAGGAAGATCGACGCCACGACTATTACATACACCGAGTTCTCCCGCCGCTTTAGGGCGGTGTTCGACTCATCCCCGGAGGGGAAAGCGGCGGGGGAGCGTCTGGTCTTCCTCAGGCAGGGGAGGAGGAGTGCCCAGGAATTCGCACTCGAATTCCGTACTCTAGCGGCAGATGCAGGGTGGAGTGAGCGGGCCCTCATCGATCTATACCGATGTAGCCTCAGAGAGGACGTCCGTCGGGAGCTGGCCTGTAGGGACACCAGTCTCACTTTCGACCAGCTGGTCGACATGTCAATCAGGTTAGATAACCTATTGGCTACCCGCGGACGTCCTGAGGGGGGTCCGTCCATTCCATCCTCCAGCGCATCCGAGCCGTGTCCTATGGAGCTCGGGCGCTGGCGCTAGAGATAGGAGGAGTCGGCAGACTAGGGGGTCCATCCACTGCACCAACTGTGGTCGGGGAGGACACACCGCGGCTAGGTGCTGGGGATGGCCTCCTAGGGGAGATGACGACAGGTCCCGCACTGGGGATTCCTTCCAGGTGAGTAGGCGCCCCACTCACCCAGAGCTCTCTGTTGCCCATTTCTGTATGCCTGTATGTTTTCCACAGGTAGCACCTCATGCCCAGCATAAGGCGCTGGTAGATTCAGGCGCAGCTGGGAATTTTATTGATAAAAGTTTTGTTTAGCGTTAGGGATTCCCCTCATTCCTGTTGATGTTCCTTTTCCCGTTCACGCCCTAGATAGTCGTCCGTTGGGTACGGGCTTGATCAGGGAGGTCACGGCGCCACTTAGGATGTGTGCGCAGGGGGATCATCAGGAGATGATTCAGCTGTTCCTGATTGACTCTCCTGCGTATCCGGTGGTGCTGGGCATGCCCTGGTTGAGTACCCATAACCCAGTGATTTCGTGGCAGGAGAGGGCTCTGATGGAGTGGTCTGCTCAGTGTGTGGGTAGATGTTTGGGCGTTTCCGTAGGGGCTACCTCGGTGGAGAGTCCAAACCAGGTGCCCGCATTGCACATTCCACCTGAGTATGGGGATTTGGCTATCGCGTTTAGTAAGGCGAGGGCGACGCGGTTGCCACCCCATAGGCAGGGGGATTGTGCGATAAACCTTCAGGCAGGAGCTGCGCTCCCACGGAGTCATGTGTATCCTCTGTCTCAGGAGGAGAAGAAAGCTATGGAGATTTACATAGACGAATCGCTGAGACAAGGATACATACGGCCGTCCACTTCCCCGCGTCCTCGAGTTTCTTTTTCGTGAAGAAGAAGGATGGTGGTTTGCGTCCGTGCATCGATTACCGTGGTCTCAATCAGATTACGGTGAAGTATAGTTATCCACTCCCGCTGATTGCGACCATGACTGAGTCGTTGCATGGGGGCGCGTTTCTTCACGAAATTAGATCTCAGGAGCGCGTACAACTTGGTGCGCATCAAGAAGGATGATGAATGGAAAACAGCCTTTAGTACCACCTCGGGCCATTACGAGTATCTAGTCATGCCATACGGGTTGATGAATGCTCCGTCGGTTTTCCAATCATTTGTGGATGAGATCTTCAGGGACATGCAGGGACAGGGAGTCGTTGTGTACATAGATGACATTCTCGTGTACTCACCTACCCGTGTCGAGCATGTGGCCCTGGTGCGCAGAGTGTTGCGGAGGCTGGTGGAGCACGACCTGTATGTGAAGGCAGAGAAGTGTCTGTTTTTCCAGGAGTCTATCTCCTTTTTGGGGTATCAGTTGTCCGCGTCAGGGGTGAAGATGGAGGTAGACCGAGCGTCGGCCGTGCGTAATTGGCAAACACCAACCACTGTGAAAGAGGTGCAGCAGTTTTTGGGGTTTGCGAATTACTACCGGAGGTTTATCCGGGGGTTTTGGGCAAGTGGCAGCTCCCATCACGTCTCTCTTGAAGGGGGTCCGGTGCGTCTGCAGTGGTCAGTCGAGGCGGACAGGGCGTTTGGGAGGCTGAAGGACCTGTTTACCTCGGCTCCGGTGCTGGCGCATCCGGATCCTCTTTACCATTTCAGGTAGAGGTGGACGCGTCTGAGGCCGGTATTGGCGCCGTGCTTTCACAACGGTCAGGCGCGCCACCTAAACTCCGCCCCTGTGCCTTCTATTCCAAGAAGCTCAGCCCGGCGGAGCGAAATTATGACATAGGGGACAGGGAGCTGTTAGCTGTGGTACAGGCCCTTAAGGTGTGGAGGCACTGGCTTGAGGGGGCTCAACACCCTTTCCTCATTTTGACGGACCACCGTAACCTGGAGTACATCCGGGCAGCGAGGAGGCTGAACCCTCGGCAGGCTAGATGGAGTATGTTTTTGACCCGTTTCTCTTTTAAGATCACCTACATCCCTGGGTCACAAAACGGGAAGGCAGATGCGCTGTCTCGGCTGTATGACGGGGAGGAGAGGTTCGTGGAGCCCACTCCCATACTGCCGGAGTCGTGTCTAGTGGCACCGGTGGTGTGGGAGCTCGATTCTGAGCTCGAGCGGGCATTACGCACCGACCCTAGTCCACCACAATGCCCGGAGGGTCGGAAGTATGTTCCGCTCGAGTGTCGGGATCGATTGATCTATTGGGCTCACACGTCACCCTCCTCTGGACACCCGGGTATCGGCCGGACAGTGCACTGTCTTAGTGCCAAATATTGGTGGCCCACGTTGGCCAGGGATGTGAGGGTTTATGTTTCCTCCTGCTCGGTGTGCGCCCAGTGTAAGGCGCCTAGACATCTGCCTAGGGGTAAGTTACTGCCCCTGCCCGTTCCACAACGACCATGGTCCCACCTCTCGGTGGATTTTATAACTGACCTTCCCCTCTCTCAAGGGAATACTACCATCCTGGTCGTTGTGGACCGGTTCTCTAAGGCCTGTCGTTTGCTCCCCATGCCGGGTCTTCCTACTGCCCTGCAGACCGCCGAAGCTATATTCACCCATGTGTTCCGGCACTACGGGGTGCCCGAGGACATTGTGGCTGACCGAGGTCCCCAATTCACCTCCAGAGTCTGGAGAGCTTTTATGGAGCGGTTGGGGGTCTCGGTGAGCCTCACTCGGGTTACCACCCGGAGAGTAATGGGCAGGTGGAACGCGTTAACCAGGATGTGGGTAGGTTTCTCAGAACGTACTGCCGGGATCGGCCGGAGGAGTGGGCGAGATATGTGCCCTGGGCCGAGATGGCACAGAACTCTCTCCGCCACTCCTCCACCCAACTAACCCCTTTTCAGTGTGTTTTGGGGTACCAGCCGGTTCTGGCACCATGGCATGAGAGCCAGATCGAGGCCCCCGCTGTGGATGAGTGGGTGCGGCGCTCGGAGGAGACGTGGGGACGCTGCACACGTCCATCTGCAGCGTGCCATACGTCGACAGAAGACGAGCGCCGACCTACACCGCAGTGAGGGGCCAGTGTACGCACCTGGAGATCGAGTCTGGCTCTCTGCCAGAAACCTGCCCCTCCGCCTGCCCTGTCGGAAGCTGGGTCGGCGGTTTGTAGGGCCATTTAAAGTCCTGAGAAGGTTGAACGAGGTATGTTATAGATTACAGTTACCAGTTGAGTATAAGTGTATTAACCCCTCGTTCCATGTGTCCCTTCTCAGGCCGGGTGGTAGCAGGCCCACTCCAAGAACATGAGATCTTGGAGACCCCCCGGCCCCGTTGGACATCGAGGGGGGTACCGGCGTACACCGTGAGATCCATCTTGGATTCTAGACGTCGGAGAGGGGGTCTTCAGTATCTAGTGGAGTGGGAGGGGTACGGTCCGGAGGAGCGGTGCTGGGTGCCGAGGAGAGACATCTTGGACCCCGTCGCTCCTGACGGAATTCCATCGGGGGTATCCTACGCGCCCTGCGCCGCGGCCTCCGGGTCGTCCCCAAGGCCGAGAGTCGGCGCGCGTCTGGAGCCGCGCGTCAGGGGGTACTGTCACGGTTTCGCCGAGGCTGCCTCTCTCCCTTGTTCGGGCAGGCTTCGGCGTTCGTCGTCTCCGGAATTCTAGCTGCCACCGATTGATGTTTCATGTTCGTTTGCTTTTGTCTGTTTGTTTCTACACCTGTTTCTGTTTTGTAGTAATTAGTGTCCTATAAGTTTCTCGTTGTGTTTGTCTTGTGTTGTGTGTGATTGTTACCGTCAGTCTGTGTATTGCTCGGTTGAGCGTTATTTTCTCCACTGTTTGCTGGAGCGTTCGTTGCACTTGTGTGTGCACTTATTTCATCCTGACGCACCTGTTTGTGCGCATTGTCTTTTCGCCTTCGTGCGTATTTTGCTGTCAGGCTTATTTCGTCCTGTTGCCTGTGTTTAGGCAGGAATACAGCTTTTTTGGAATTCAGTCTGCTTCCTGCGTTTGATTCCTACACCACACCTACAACACGACCTGACACAGAGGCAATAGTCCAATCATGCCATTTCTTGAATATCCATATAATGTATTTAATCAAGGCTGGGTACTGTTGTCCCAGGTATTCAACAGGAGTAACACATTTCATAGCTATTGGTCCAGTGGACATGTGAGAGGGACCGGTTGAGTTGTCTGCCATGGTTGCTATAATTTTTTATTGGGGCCGACCTGTGTACAATATGAACTAGAAATACACATTTGTTCCATAAATCAGTACTTATCTAATTATCTTCTTTTATATAAGGTCAATATCAAAAAACTAATTTTTTAAGCCTGGTGTCTCTCCATTCCCATAGTGACGGGATGGTAAATTATCTTAAATGTAATGCAGTCTAGGCGAACAGATTGCTTTACAGTATTACAGCCGTTAATCAACCATGCAACAGTAAAAGGTTCCACAAAAGTTGGGACCAGACTGGTGACAGGTTTAGTCTGTACAACTATTCTAATCTCCGCATCCACATTTTCCTCAGGTAAAGGGCTCAAAATAGTTTCAAAAGAGGTTCTACCAAGTAATGCCAGGCACAACCTGTTTCTAAAAGCAGGCTCCCTTATAACAGTTGTAGCATATTAATCAAGGTTTAATGCAGCACACCTTGCCTGATGTCCCGTTATTAGTAAATGTCCATTCAACCAAGGCAAATGCCCTTCGTTCAAACACGTATTGAGATACACCAGAATTATAACTCCACCATCTAGCCATTAATGATTAATCAACAAACAAATACATGCCTAACCATCACCGATAGTCAGTCACTCATAATCATATATACAATTTATACAACATACAACAATCAATTATCAGGATCAAACCTCTCATTTACCGTCCCTCACACAACTAGGACAAACATCTCGTTTACCGATCCTATCACTCCGGAGTACACAATTACAGGCCTTCAATCATAACCATTGGCTTTATACTTGGATTTGCCCTAAATCCTATCACCAAGTCAACAGAGAAATTCCTGGGTGTGAATATGTATAGCTATCACCTAGGTGGTGTGTGTCAGTCTCCAACAGGTTTATCTATTAAGAGTTTAGTAATAAATCAATATATACCACAGTGTAGGTTTCGTCTCTTAAATGAACAGCATACTGTGAGTGAGGCACCACTTACGTGTCAGAATGAGTCATCAACCACACAGTGCTTTGTTCAAATTACAGACTTTAAATATAACAGGCGTCTGCTTACCTTTAAGTAGTTAGTCGCGCGGCACAGTGGGTCCACGCTCACTCCAACGGCAGGTGGTCACTCACTCCTGGCAAGCTCGTCAAAATGTTGAGAGTTCTTTGCACAGTGCTGATATTCTCTTATTCTTAAACAAACTTTAAACTTTAGAAAATGACAGAGACAATGAATTCCAAATATATGAAAAAACCTTTAATAATGCAATTGCAGACAGAAGTTAATACAGAGACAACAGCAAAATGTAGCTCTTCAAAAGTTCTGCAAAGTGTCTAAAACAATCTCTGCTTTTTATACTAGCACTCCCTTCCCATAGTGTGATGTTTACACCTGACCCTGAACTTGCCCTAGCAACAACAAAGTATTCTTCCTAATCCTGTCTTCCCACGAACTCAGTATCAGGGGGTGAGGTGTCAGACAATAAAATGAGACATGTCTAAAGACAACGGGGCAATTGTGGTTGCAGGTTTCTGAGAACTATCTGCTGTCAAGGCCTCCATAGTTTTTAATAATGTAAGCAAATGCGCATAATATATAATATATTCCTCATCACAAGCATACCATTAACATGATAAAATAAAATAAAATGTTATTGGTCACATACACATATTTAGCTGATGTTATTGGGGGTGTAGCAAAATGCTTGTGTTCCTAGTTCCAACAGTGCAGTAGTATCTAACAATTCACAACAACACACAAATCTAAAAGCAAAATAATTGAATTAAGAAATATATCAATAGAAATATTAGGACGAGCAATGTCTGAGTGGCATTGACTAAATACAGTAGAATAGAATACAGTATATACAGTTGAAGTCTGAAGTTTACATACACTTCGGTTGGAGTCATTAAAACTCGTTTTTCAACCACTCCACAAATTTCTTGTTAACAAACTATAGTTTTGGCAAGTCGGTTAGGACATCTACTTTGTGCATGACACAAGTCATTTTTACAACAATTGTTTACAGACAGATTATTTAACTTATAATTCACTGTATCACAATTCCAGAGGGTCAGAAGTTTACATACACTAAGTTGACTGTGCCTTTAAACAGCTTGGGAATTTCCAGAAAATTATGTCATGGCTTTAGAAGCTTCTGATAGGCTAATTGACATCATTTGAGTCAATTGGAGGTGTACATGTGGATGTATTTCAAGGCCTACCTTCAAACTCAGTGCCTCTTTGCTCGACATCATGGGAAAATCTAAAGAAATCAGCCAAGACTTCAGAAAAATAAATTGTAGACCTCCACAAGTCTGGTTCATCCTTGGGAGCAATTTCCAAACGCCTGAAGGTACCACGTTCATCTGTACAAACAATAGTACACAAGTATAAACACCATGGGACCACGCAGCCGTCATACTGCTCAGGAAGGAGACGCGTTCTGTCTCCTAGAGATGAACGTACTTTGGTGCGAAAAGTGCAAATCAATCCCAGAACAACAGCAAAGGACCTTGTGAAGATGCTGGAGGAAACAGGTACAAAAGTATCTATATCCACAGTAAAACGAGTCCTATATCGACATAACCTGAAAGGCCGCTCACCAAGGAAGAAGCCACTGCTCCAAAACCGCCATAAAAAACCCAGACTACGGTTTGCAACTGCACATGGGGACAAAGATCGTACTTTTTGGAGAAATGTCCACTGGTCCGATGAAACAAAAATAGAACAGTTTGGCCATAATTACCATTGTTATGTTTGGAGGAAAAAGGGGGTTGCTTGTAAGCCGAAGAACACCATCCCAACCGTGAAGCACGGGGGTGGCAGCATCATGCTGTGGGTGTGCTTTGCTGCAGGAGGGACTGGTGCACTTCACAAAATAGATGGTGATGAAGATTTTTCAGTAAACTATTGGATAAAACAAAGTTAATCACAGACATGACCAACATATAGTCAGAATTATCTGTTGCTGGGCAATAACTTAATTGGTTCCTTTCACTGGGTTCGGACCTTGGGTCGAATTCCTTGCTCTTACCTAATCCATGGCTGTCCTACCTTATCAGAGACTGAAACCAGACTGTTGCCTTTTGCCTCTCTCTTCAAACAAAGTCCTGAGAGTGGAGCCAGAGTTGAACAGAGTTCAGACTAATCATGAGTAATTACAGCATGACGGGAAGGGAGAGAGGAGTTGGGTTTGGGTATGTTTGAGAGATTGAGTGTGGACCTGTCATGTCCAACAATCAATCTTAAGGTCAAGCAAGGGTGAGCCGGGGTTGAACAGAGTTTAAACTGAACATGATTATTTTTGCATGACAAGGGCTTGATTGATTGTACTACTATTGATTGTAAACTGAATAAAAGTCAAATTTAGCCGCTATCATAGACTAAGGAAATGGGCGGAGCGGTAGAGAGAGGGGAAACTGAGGATGGTGGTGGGGTAACCCAAGAGGGAGGGGCTTTAAGCTAAGATGTATGTGAAATGACTATATAAACAGAGAGCTGAGAGGTAGACGGGGGGATGCTTTGCAAATCACCCCGGCTTTGTATTTGTAATAAAGTCTATCTTGTTCATCAAAAACTCTGAAACACTTTGATTCTTTGATTAGTATAAGGACAACATTTTCCACATCAATGGCATCATGAGGAAGGACAATTATGTGGATATATTGAAGCAACATCTCAAGACATCAGTCAGGAAGTTTGGTCGCAAATGGGTCTTCAAAATGGACAATGACCCCAAGTATACTTCCAAAGTTGTGGCAAAATGGCTTAAGGACAAAAAAGTCAAGGTATTGTAGTGGCCATCACCCTGACCTCAATCCTATAGAAAATGTGTGGGCAGAACTGAAAAAGCGTGTGCGAGCAAGGGGGCCTACAAACCTGACTCAGTTACACCAGCTCTGTCAGGAGGAATGGGCCAAAATTCACCCAACTTAGTGTGGGAAGCTTGTGGAAGGCTACCCGAAACGTTTGACCCAAGTTAAACAATTTAAAGGCAATGCTACCAAATACTAATTGAGTGTATGTACACTTCTGACCCACTGGGAATGTGATGAAAGAAATACAAGCTGAAATAAATCATTCTCTCTACTATTATTCTGACATTTCACATTCTTAAAATAAAGTGGTGATCCTAACTGACCTAAGACAGGGAATTTTTACTAGGATTAAATGTCAGATATTGTGAAAAACTGAGTTTAAATGTATTTGGCTAAGGTGTATGTAAACTTCCGACTTCAACTGTACAGTGGGGAGAACAAGTATTTGATACACTGCCGATTTTGCAGGTTTTCCTACTTACAAAGCATGTAGAGGTCTGTAATTTTTTTTATCATATATACACTTCAACTGTGAGAGAAGGAATCTTAAACAAAAATCCAGAAAATCACATTGTATGATTTTTAAGTAATTTATTTGCATTTTATTGCATGACATAAGTATTTGATCACCTACCAACCAGTAAGAATTCCGACTCTCACAGACCTGTTAGTTTTTCTTTAAGAAGCCCTCCTGTTCTCCACTCATTACCTGTATTAACTGCACCTGTTTGAACTCATTACCTGTATAAAAGACACCTGTCCACACACTCAATCAAACAGACTTCAACCTCTACACAATGGCCAAGACCAGAGAGCTGTGTAAGGACATCAGGGATAAAATTGTAGACCTGCACAAGGCTGGGATGGGCTACAGGACAATAGGCAAGCAGCTTGGTGAGAAGGCAACAACTGTTGGCTCAATTATTAGAAAATGGAAGAAGTTCAAGATGACGGTCAATCACCTTCGGTCTGGGGCTCCATGCAAGATCTCACCTCGTGGGGCATCAATGATCATGAGGAAGGTGAGGGATCAGCCCAGAACTACACGGCAGGACCTGGTCAATGACCTGAAGAGAGCTGGGACCACAGTCTCAAAGAAAACCATTAGTAACACACTACGCCGTCATGGATTAATATCCTGCAGCGCACGCAAGGCCCGTCTGAAGTTTGCCAATGACCATCTGGATGATCCAGAGGAGGAATGGGAGAAGGTCATGTTGTCTGATGAGACAAAAATAGAGCTTTTTGGTCTAAACTCCACTCGCCGTGTTTGCAGGAAGAAGAAGGATGAGTACAACCCCAAGAACACCATCCCAACCGTGAAGCATGGAGGTGGAAACATCATTCTTTGGGGATGCTTATCTGCAAAGGGGACAGGACGACTGCACCGTATTGAGGAGAGGATGGATGGGGCCATGTATCGCGAGATCTTGGCCAACAACCTCCTTCCCTCAGTAAGAGCATTGAAGATGGGTCGTGGCTGGGTCTTCCAGCATGACAACGACCCGAAACACACAGCCAGGGCAACTAAGGAGTGGCACCGTAAAAAGCATCTCAAGGTCCTGGAGTGGCCTAGCCAGTCTCCAGACCTAAACCCAATAGAAAATCTTTGGAGGGAGCTGAAAGTCCGTATTGCCCAGCGACAGCCCCGAAACCTGAAGGATCTGGAGAAGGTCTGTATGGAGGAGTAGGCCAAAATCCCTGCTGCAGTGTGTGCAAACCTGGTCAAGACCTACAGGAAACGTATGATCTCTGTAATTGCAAACAAAGGTTTCTGTACCAAATATTAAGTTCTGCTTTTCTGATGTATCAAATACTTATGTCATGCAATAAAATGCAAGTTAATTACTTAAAAATCATACAATGTGATTTTCTGGATTTTTGTTTTAAATTCCGTCTCTCACAGTTGAAGTGTACCTATGATAAAAATTACAGACCTCTACATGCTTTGTAAGTAGGAAAACCTGCAAAATCTGCAGTGTATCAAATACTTGTTCTCCCCACTGTATATATATTTTTACATCATTACCAATGTTATTTATATAGATTGTAAACAGTAGTGGGCCGAGTATCGAACCTTGGGGCACCCTTTTACGTAACTCAGATTTGACCCCATGTACCTCGATGGCCTGAGTTCTGTCATTGACATAATTATTAAACCATCGGCAAACGTCAGTACCCAACCCTATATAGGGTGCTTCATCTGTGCAGGTAATCTGTTTCAGGTCAAGAGCACTCCAACAGGTGCCCCTGTATGTATAAGTTAATATTATGTACATACAGTTGAAGTTGGAAGTTTACATACAGTTTACACAAATTTCTATAGGAATGAAGTCAGGGCTTTGTGATGGCCACTCCAATACCTTGACTTGTCCTTAAGCCATTTTGCCACGAATTTGGAAGTATTTTTGGGGTCATTGGAGATCCATTTGCGACCAAGCTTTAACTTCCTGACAGATGTCTTGAGATGTTGCTTCAATATATCCACATAACTTTCCTTCTTCATGATGCCATCTATTTTGTGAAGTGCACCAGTCCCTCCTGCAGCAAAGCACACCCACAGCATGATGCTGCCACCCCCGTGCTTCACGGTTGGGATGGTGTTCTTCGGCTTGCAAGCAACCCCCTTTTTCCTCCAAACATAACAATGGTCATTATGGCCAAACAGTTCTATTTTTGTTTCATCAGACCAGAGGACATTTCTCCAAAAAGTTACGATCTAGTTGCAAACCGTAGTCTGGCTTTTTTATGGCGGTTTTGGAGCAGTGGCTTCTTCCTTGCTGAGCGGCCTTTCAGGTTATGTCGATATAGGACTCGTTTTACTGTGGATATAGATACTTTTTTACCTGTTTCCTCCAGCATCGTCACAAGGTCCTTTGCTGTTGTTCTGGGATTGATTTGCACTTTTCGCACTAAAGTATGTTCATCTCTAGGAGACAGAACGCGTCTCCTTCCTGAGCGGTATGACGGTTGCGTGGTCCCATGGTGTTTATACTTGCGTACTATTGTTTGTACAGATGAACGTGGTACCTTCAGGCGTTTGGAAATTTCTCCCAAGGATGAACCAGACTTGTGGTCTACAATTCTTTTCCTGAGGTCTTGGCTGATTTCTTTAGATTTTCCCTTGATGTCAAGCAAAGATGCACTGAGTTTGAAGGTAGGCCTTGAAATACATCCACAGGTACACCTCCAATTGACTAACATTATGTCAATTAGGCTATCAGAAGCTTCTAAAGCCATGACATCATTTTCTGGAATTTTCCAAGCTGTTTAAAGGCACATTCAACTTAGTGTATGTAAACTTCTGACCCACTGGAATTGTGATACAGTGAATTATAAGTGAAATAATTTGTCATGCACAAAGTAGATGTCCTAAACGACTTGCCAAAACTGTAGTTTGTTAACAAGAAATGTGTGGATTGTTTGAAAAACGAGTTTTAATGACTCCAATCTAAGTGAATGTACACTTCCAACTTCAACTGTATGAGATGAGTAAAGCAGTATGTAAACATTATTAAAGTGACTAGTGTTCCATTATTTAAAGTGGCCAGTGATTCCATGTCTATGTATATAGGGCAGCAGCCTCTAAGGTGCAGGGTTGAGTAGCCGGGTGGTACCCGGCTAGTGATGGCTATTTAACAGTCTGATGGCCTTGAGATAGAAGCTGTTTTTCAGTCTCTCGGTCCCAGCTTTGATGCACCTGTACTGACCTCGCCTTCTGGATGATAGCGGGGTGAACAGGCTGTGGCTCGAGTGGTTGATGTCCTTGATGATATTTTTAGCCTTCCTGTGACATCGGGTGCTGTAGGTGTCCTGGAGGGCAGGCAGTGTGCCCCTGGAGATGCGTTGGGCAGACCGTACCACCCTCTGGAGAACCCTGTGGTTGCGAGCGGTGCAGTTGCCATACCAGGCGGTGATACAGCCCGACAGGATGCTCTAAAATGTGTATCTGGTAAAGTTTCTGAGGGTCTTAGGGGCCAAGCCGAATTTCTTCACCCTCCTGAGGTTGAAGAGGCTCTGTTGCGCCTTCTTCATCACACTGTCTGTGTGTGTGGACCATTTCAGATTGTCAGTGATGTGTACGCCAAGGAACTTGAAGCTTTCCACCTTCTCCACTGCGGTCCCATTGATGTGGATAGGGGCGTGCTCCCTCTGCTGTTTCCTAAAGTCCACGATCAGCTCCTTCATTTTGTTGACATTGAGAGAGAGGTTATTTTCCTGGCCCCACTCTGCCAGGGCCCTCACCTCCTCCCTGTAGGCTGTCTCATCACTGTTGGTAATCAGGCCTACTACTGTTGTGTTGTCTGCAAACTTGATGATTGAGTCATGGGTGAACAGGGAGTACAGGAGGGGGTTGAGCACGCACCCTTGTGGGGCCCCTGTGTTGAGGATCATCGAAGTGGAGGTGTTATTTCCTACCTTCACCACCTGGGGGCGGCCTGTCAGGAAGTCCAGGACCCAGTTGCACAAGGCAGGGTTCAGACCCAGGGCCCCGAGCTTAATGATGAGCTTGGCGGGTACTATGGTGTTGAAGGCTGAGCTATAGTCAATGAACAGCATTCTGATGTAGTTATTCCTCTTGTCCAGATGGGATAGGGCAGTGTGCAGTGCAATGGCGATTGCATCGTCTGTGGATCTGTTGGGGCGGTAATGAAATTGAAGTGGGTCTAGGGTGTCAGGTAAGGTAGAGGTGATATGATCCTTAACTGATGACAGAAGTGAGTGCTACGTGGTGAGAGTAATTTAGCTCAGTTTCCTTTGCTTTCTTGGGTACAGGAACAATGGTGGACATCTTGAAGCAAGTGGGGACAGCAGACTGGGATAGGGAGAGATTGAATATGCCCATAAACACTCCAGCCAGCTGGTCTGCGCATTCTCTGAGGATTCGGCTAGGGATGCCATCGGGCTGGCAGCCTTGCGAGGGTTAACACGCTTAATCGTCTTACTCACGTCGGCCACGGAGAAAGAGAGCAGTCCTTGGGAGCGGGCCGCGTCGGTGGCACTGTGTTATCCTCAATGCGGGAGCAGAAGGTTTTTAGGTACAGTAGTCTGGGAGCAAGACGCCGGTGTCCGCAACATGGCTGGTTTTCCCTTTGCAATCTGTGGTTGTCTGTAGACCCTACCACATACGTCTAGTGTCTGAGTCGTTGAATTGTGACTCCACTTTGTCTCTGTACTGAAGTTTTGCCTGTTTGATTGTCTTACGGAGGGAATAACTACACTGTTTGTAATCAACCATATTAACAGTCACCTTGCCATGGTTAAATGCGGTGGTTCGCGCATTCAGTTTTGCGTGAATGCTGCCATCTATCCACGGTTTCTGGTTTTGGTAGGTTTTAATAGTCACCATTGGATCAACATCCCCTATAAACTTCCTGATGAACTCAGTCACCGTGTCCGTGTAAGCTTCAATGTTATTCTCAGAGGCTACCCGGAACATATCCCAGTCCGCGTGATCAAGACAATCTTGAAGCATGGATTCCGATTGGTCAGACCAGTGTTGAATAGACCTTAGCATGGGTACTTCGTGTTTGAGTTTCTGCCTATAGGAAGGGAGCAGCAAAATGGAGTCGTGATCTGATTTGAAGGGAAGGCGGGGGAGGGCCTTGTAGGCATTTCAAAAAGGAGAGTAGCAGTGATCTAGTGTTTTCCGTAAATGAGTACTACAGTCAATGTGTTGATAGAACTTCGGTAGCGTTTTCCTCAAATTTGCTTTGTTAAAATCCCCAGCTACAATAACTGCGGCCTCAGGATATGTGGTTTCCAGTTTGCATAAAGTCCAGTGTAGTTCCTTGAGGGCCATCGTGGTATCGGCTTGAGGGGGAATATACACAGCTGTGACTATAACGAAAGAGAATTATCTTTGGAGGTAATACGGTCTGCATTTAATTGTGAGGTATTCTAGGTCGGGTGAACAAAAGGACTTAAGTTTCTGTATGTTATCACAATTACACCATGAGTAGTTAATCATGAAGCATACACCCCCGCCTTTCTTCTTCCCGGAGAGTTCTTTATTCCTGTCTGCGCGATGAACTGAGAACCCAACTGGCTGTATGGACGGGGACAGTATATATAGAGACATTATTCCGTGAAACAGAGTATGTTACAGTCCCTGATGTCTCTCTGGAAGGAGATCCTCGCCCTGAGCTCATCTACTTTATTGTCCAGAGACTGAACATTAGCGAGTAATATACTCGGAAGCGGTGGATGGTGTGCCCGCCTCCTGAGTTGGACTAGAAGTCCACTCCGAATACCTCTTCTCCGCTTGCGGCGACTTGCAGCAGCCTCTGGGATAAGTTCAATTGCACTGGGGTGTACGAACAAAGGATCCAATTCGGGAAAGTCGTATTCCTGGTCGTAATGCTGGTGAGTTACTGCCGCTCTGATATCCCAAAGTTATTTCCGGCTGTATGTAATAACACAAAAAACGTTCTGGGCTAATAATGTAAGAAATAGTACAACAAAAAACAAAATACTGCAAAGTTGCTTAGGAGCTAGAAGCAGAGCTGCCATGTCTGTCGGCGCCAGATGCAGCCACCACTATGCTTGAAAATATGGAGAGTGGTACTCAGTAATGTGTTGTATTGGATTTGTCCCCAAATATAACACATTGTATTGAGGACAAAAAGTGAATTGCTTTGCCCATGTTTTGCAGCATTACTTCAGTGCTTTGTTGAAAGCATGGAATATTTTTTCTCTCTACAGGCTACTCTATTGTGGAGTAACTACAATGTTGTTGATCCATCCTCAGTTTTCTCCTATCACCGCCATTAAACTCTGTAACTGTTTTAAAGTTACCATTGGCCTCATGGTGAAATCCCTGAGCAGTTTCCTTCCTCTCCAGCAACTGAGTTAGGAAGGACACTTGTATCTTTGTAGTGACTGGGTGTATTGAAACACTATCCAAAGTGTAATTAATAACTTCACCATGCTCAAAGGGATATTTGTATTTTTATCCATCTACCAATAGGTGACCTTCTTTGCGAGGCATTGGAAAACCTCCTTGGTCTTTGTGGTTGAATCTGTGTTTGAAATTAACTGCTCAACTGAGGGACCTTACAGATAATTGTATGTGTAGGGTACAGAGATGAGGTAGTCATTAAAAAATCATGTTAAACACTAATATTGCATACAGAGTCCATGCAACTTATTATGTGACTTGTTAAGGGCATTTTTTAAATAAAATTATACAAACCCAGACCTAATACTTGCCCTTGTGATTTCAGTTGATTGATGTTTTATGCTAGGAATCACCATAACTCTCACTTCAGATAGCTAACCAAGTTCTCCAAGGGTCAAACACAATGGTAATATATCACACAGAGCTTCTAAACCATCAGGTATATAACATCTAGTAATTTGAAATGAATAGGTGTTGAAGATTATACCTTAGTTGATCTATGATGGTTTAGTGTAGTGTTGCTATGCAATAATGACACTATTGTTCTTGCACTGGCAACGGGCAACATATTTGTTTTTCCTCCTTTGTAATATTCAAGCTTTGGTTTCAGTGGATGAACAATATTAATTATGATTTAATGAACAATGAATATTCTTGTGGGCCATCAATCTTGGAATGGGTAGGAGGGGGGAGCAGATGCTAGATTACATAGACCTGCCTTGTTGATTAATAATGTACATACACAGTGACTATTCCCCTGTTTCTGTTACTGGCTGAGAGTACACCCCCTTTTATCTTTCTCTCTCTCTCTCTCTCTCTCTCTCTCTCTCTCTCTCTCTCTCTCTCTCTCGCTCTCTAATCTAATGTAATGCACAAATGCAAAACCTTAACATAAGTTATCAATCTACAATGGGCAATGGTGTCAGTCATGATGGCCTATGAGGCACAATGAGGCCTATGAGGCACAAGGAAGCGCTCAGTGAAGTTATTCACGTTCAAGCCGAAGTGTTCCCTTGTTGTTCATCAGAATTTGGTAGGAGCTCGTGCTAAGCCTTCATATTTTATGACACATGAAATAAACTACATGTAGATTACATATTTGAATATAATTAAATGTTTTAATGAAATTCACACTTTTGGTATTTGGTATTTTATTAGGATCCCCATTAGCTGTTGCAAAAGCAGCATATACTCTTCCTGGGGTCCACACAAAACATGAAACATGACATAATACAGGATTTAATAGACAACAGCTCATGGACAGAACTACATACATAAAAAAAATGTTTTTTACAAAAGGCACACGTAGCCTACATATCAATACATACACACGCCATATCAATACATACACACGCCTCCAACTCAATCATCAAGTTTGCAGACGATGCAACAGTAGTAGGCTTGATTACCAACAATGACGAGACCGCCTACAGGGAGGTGGTGAGGGCTCTGGGAGTGTGGTGCCAGGAAAATAACCTCTCACTCAACGTCAACAAAACAAAGGAGATGATCGTGGACTTTAGGAAACAGCAGAGGGTGCACCCCCCTATCCACATCGACGGGACCGCAGTGAAGAAGGTGGAAAGCTTCAAGTTCCTTGGCGTACACATCACTGACTAACTGAAATGGTCCACCCACGCACACAGTGTGGTGAAGAAGGTGCAACAGAGCCTCTTCAACTTCAGGAGGCTGATGAAATGTGGCTTGGCACCTAAAACCCTCACAAACCTTTACAGATGCACAATTGATAACTCTATAACTAAATAACTCAAATAACTCAAATGTAAAAATGAGAGCATCCTGTCGGGCTGTATCACCACCTGGTATGGCAACTGCACCGCCCGCAACCGCAGGGCTCTCCAGAGGGTGGTGCGGCCTGCCGAACGCATTACCGGGGGCAAACTAACCACCCTCTAGGACACCTACAGCACCCGATGTGACAGGAAGTCCAAAAAGATCACCAAGGATATCAACCACCCGAGCCACTGCCTGTTCACCCCGCTATCATCCAGAAGGCAAGGTCAGTACAGGTGCGTCAAAGCTGGGACAGAGAGACTGAAAAACAGCTTCTATCTCAAGGCCATCAGACTGTGAAATAGCCATCACTAGCACATTAGAGGCTGCTGCTGCCTATTGAAATCACTGGCCACTTAAAGAAATGGAACACTAGTCACACATTAATGTTTCTTATAAAAAGAAGAAGTGATGCAGTCAGTCTCTCCTCAACTCTTAACCAAGAGAGACTGGCATGCATAGTATTTATATCAGCCCTCTGATTACAATGAAGAGCAAGACGTGCCACTCTGTCCTGGGTCAGCTGCAGCTTAACTAGGTCTTTCCTTGCAGCACTCGACCACACGACTGGACAATAATCAAGATAAGACAAAACTAGGGCCTGCAGGACTTGCTTTTTGGAGTGTGGTGTCAAAAAAGCAGAGCGTCCCCTTATTACAGACACACCTCTACTCATCTTTACAACCATTGAATCTATATGTTTTGACCATGACAGTTTACAATCTAAGGTAATGGCAAGTAATTTAGTCTCCTCAACTTGTTCAACAGCCACACCATTCATTACCAGATTCAGCTGAGGTCTAGAATTTAGGGAATGATTTGTACCAAATACAATGCTCTTAGTTTTAGAGATGTTCAGGACCAGTTTATTACTGGCCACCCATTCCAAAACAGATTGCAACTCTTTGTTGAGGGTTTCAGTTACTTCATTAGCTGTGGTTGCTGATGCGTATATGGTTGAATCATCAGCATTGTCGTGACATGACTTACTTTATGGTATGACTGTTATTTATCGAATCACCTAACTATGTTTAATTGTCACTCAATTAAATTAATAATGTAACAATTAACTCATTAGGAATTTGGGGCACCACGGAATAAGTTTTTTAACGAGTTAACATCTCCCGAATTAAACTCTTAGAAGATATACAGTTGAAGTCAGAAGTTTACATACACCTTAGCCAAATACATTTAAACTCAGTTTTTCACAATTCCTGACATTTAATCCTAGTAAAAATTCCCTGTTTTCGGTCAGTTAGGATCACCACTTTATTTTAAGATTGTGATATGTCAGAATAATAGTAGAGAGAATGATTTATTTAAGCTTTTTATTTATTTCATCACATTCCCAGTGGGTCAGAAGTTTACATACACTCAATTAGTATTTGGTAGCATTGCCTTTAAATTGTTTAACTTGGATCAAACGTTTCGGGTAGTCTTCCACAAGCTTCCCACAATAAGTTGGGTGAATTTTGGCCCATTCCTCCTGACAGAGCTGGTGTAACTGAGTCAGGTTTCTAGGCCTCCTTGCTCGCACACGCTTTTTCAGTTCTGACCACACATTTTCTATAGGATTGAGGTCAGGGCTTTGTGATGGCCACTCCAATACCTTGACTTTGTTGTCTTAAGCCATTTTGCCACAACTTTGGAAGTATGCTTGTGGTCATTGTCCATTTGGAAGACCCATTTGCGACCAAGCTTTTCCTTCCTCATGATGCCATCTATTTTGTGAAGTGCACCAGTCCATAATGCAGCAAAGCACACCCACAGTATGATGTTGCCACCCCCGTGCTTCACCAAGGCGCAGCGTGATAAGCGTACATTTTATTTGTACTGAACAGGAACCAAAACAACAAACCAAACTATACGTGAAGTCCTAGGTTAACACAAAACAAACCTTACGGAACAAGATCCCACCAAGACTAGTGCAAAACAGGCTGCCTAAGTATTGCCCCCAATCAGAGACAACGAGCTACAGCTGCCTCTGATTGGGAACCACCCTGGCCAACATAGATCAAACGATCTAGAACAAAAACATAGAAAAACTAAACATAGCAAATCCACACCCTGGCTCAACATTTAAGAGTCCCCAGAGCCAGGGCGTGACAGGTATGACGGCTGCATGGTCCCATGGTGTTTATACTAGCATACTATTGTTTGTACAGATGAACTTGGTACCTTCAGGCGTTTGGAAATTGCTCCCAAGGATGAACCAGACTTGTGGAGGTCTACAATTTTTGTATGTTACAGTTGAAGTCGGAAGTTTACATACACTTAGGTTGGAGTCATTAAAACTCATTTTTCAACCACTCCTCAAATTTCTTGTTAACAAACTATAGGTTTGGCAAGTCGGTTAGGACATGTACTTTGTGCATGACACAAGTAATTTTTCCAACAATTGTTTCAGACAGATTATTTCACTTATAATTCACTGTATCACAATTCCAGTGGGTCAGAAGTTTACATACACTAAGTTGACTGTGCCTTTAAACAGCTTGGAAAATTCCAGAAAATGATGTCATGGCTTTAGAAGCTTCTGATAGGCTAATTGACATCATTTGAATCAATTGGAGGTGTACATGTGGATGTATTTCAAGGCCTATCTTCAAACTCAGTGCCTCTTTGCTTGACGTCATGGGAAAATCCAAAGAAATCAGCCAAGACCTCAGAAAAAAATGGTAGACCTCTACAAGTCGGTTTCAATTTCCAAACGCCAAACATCTGTACAAACAATAGTACGCAAGTATAAACACCATGGGACCACGCAGCCTTCATACAGCTCAGGAAGGAGAAGCGTTCTGTCTCCTAGAGATTAATGTACTTTGGTGCGAAAAGTGCAAATCAATCCCAGAACAACAGCAAAGGACCTTGTGAAGATGCTGGAGGAAACAGGTACAAAAGTATCTACAGTAAAATGAGTCCTATATCTACATAACCTGAAAGGGCGCTCAGCAAGCAGGAAGCCACTGCTCCAAAACCGCCATAAAAAAGCCAGACTCCGGTTTGCAACTGCACATGGGGACAAAGATCGTATTTTTTGGAGAAATGTCCTCTGGTCTGATGAATCAAAATAGAACTGTTTGGCCATAATGACCATTGTTATGTTTGGAGGAAAAAGGGGGCAGCTTGCAAGCCGAAGAACAGCATCCCAACAGTGAAGCACGGGGGTGGCAGCATCATGCTGTGGTGGTGCTTTGCTGCAGGAGGGACTGGTGCACTTCACAAAATAGATGGCATCATGAGGAAGGGAAATTATATGGATGTATTGAAGCAACATCTCAAGACGTGAGTCAGGAAGTTAAAGCTTGGTCGCAAATGGGTCTTCCAAATTGACAATGACCCCAAGCATAATTCCAAAGTTGTGGCAAAATTGCTTAAGGACAACAAAGTCAAGGTATTGTAGTGGCCATCACAAAGCCCTGACCTCAATCCTATAGAACATTTGTGGGCAGAACTGAAAAAGTGTGTGCGAGCAAGGAGGCCTAGAAACCTGACTCAGTTACACCAGCTCTGTCAGGAGGAATGGGCCAAATTTCACCCAATTTATTGTGGGAAGCTTGTGGAAGGCTACCCGAAACATTTGACCCAAGTTAAACAATTTAAAGGCAATGCTACCAAATACTAATTGAGTGTATGTAAACTTCTGACCCACTGTGAATGTGATGAAAGAAATAAAAGCTGAAATAAATCATTCTCTCTTCTATTATTTTGACATTTCACATTCTTAAAATAAAGTGGTGATCCTAACTGACCTAAGACAGGGAATTTTTACAAGGATTAAATGTCAGGAATTGTGAAAAACTGAGTTTAAATGTATTTGGCTAAGGTGTATGTAAACCTCCGACTTCAACTGTATATATCGATAACAGTCACTTATTAAATAATTACCTCTTATCAGTCTCATTCTGAACGTTGCATAATCCATGAACCTGCAAGAACCCCTAACCTTATTGATGAATCAGCAATACACAAATTGGCTTAATTATGTTTTTTACTAACTAACTAACTAAATAATAACACAACACAAACACACACACACACACATAGGTTATTGATTACTAAAGTAATACAATGAAAACAGGTCCCTAGTGGACTGGACTAACAATAGCATGAATGCTTGGGTAGAAGGAAGGTCAGAGTGGAAGGGAGAGACAGAGATTCAAACTATCGCGGTTACTTTGGAAACTACACTCATTCGGATTAGAAATGTAACATGTATTTACGTTTTGCTGTCCTCGATAGTTGAGCTGATGATGTAGGACTCTGGTTTGCCCACCAGAGATCCCAATGTCCTTGCTTACACAAGTGTGCATGCCAAGGGAAAGAAAACCAAGTATCCTGGTAGGCTGCAACCTGTTCAGAATGAGTCTGACGTAATTAGATAATTTTCATGTCAATGCCTGGAGGTCAGTAAGAATTGGTGTCGAGGGAACCTGTAGTGGTTTTACTACAGGTCACAGTGTCTTACACCATTGTAGTGGCAATAGGTATGAAAGTGTCTATTTCATAGCTATGTTATCCTGGAGGAGCTAATCTCACAACGGAAGTACTCTATAAGCACTGAACCAGTCATACGCGGTGTGATCATGGTTCATGACTTCTAATAACTTTCCTCCTGAATGGAGTGTTACATTTATTAGTGGCATGTGTGTTAACCATCAGAAGAGTGTTTAGGGAGATTCCCTTCCACATGTTGCAATCTAATTTCCTCTGTCGCTGTTGTCAAGGGCCATTTGACTTGTAAGGTCTCTAACCTTCTTACTGATTGTGGCTGGACTGACTGTTGCTGGCATTGGTACTGGTACTCAAGGAGACCAGCTATCCTACCGATTTATTCTGAAATGTTATCCTACCGGAATACATGATTAGAGCATTTTACTAGTTACATTGTAGTTGAAACTACACATGGCAAGGAATGATTATTGTTGCCATTTGTTTTGGAGATGGAAAGTCCACTGGAGTTATTTTACGACCAGTGTGGTACACCTCAGTGATATATTAGATGTGTTCTAAGGTCATCCCCGTCGAGGGGCTTGTCCGCTCTATGTTGTCATGGGGAAGTTTACAACTAGATTTGTTTCCTGCACTGGCGGTTTCGTACTGTGTTGCATGTAGTCTCGACCCCCCCACCGGCCTCGATGAGGCTCATCATGGGTCTGGGCTAGTTTCCCCCCCCTTTGTGTCTTGGGACCCCCCCACCAGCGGTGGGTGTTGGTGTCCGAGGCACAAACGAAAAGGTCGGACCCTTTGTACGAGTTGTCAACAGCCGCATGGTTAGTAGATTGGCTGTAACCATTCAACCAAATCTCCTGGTGTAGAGGTTGAGAGTTTCAGAGTTTCTCCATTTCAAACTTGTGGACTAACGTCTCACGTTTTCTGGTCTTGTAGGAATTCAACAATTTGCGACGTTTAGCTCACACTTCACGTCTGCTGGTCTAAAGGTTGATTTGTTTTTCAAGGCTTTTTATGCCCTCTGGGTAAAAGGGGCGTTCCATCGCGATGACACGATCTCTGATGTCACTCAGGGCGTGGCTAGTCACTGTGCATAGTTTATATGAAAAACGATTATCTCATTAGAAGACTAAAATCACATTCCTATCTTCACTAAAATACTCTCATACTTAATCATATATTTTATACAACATGTAGATGTAAACTTGATAGATAGAATATGTACACTTTCTGAGTTACAGTTATTACTTGATACTATCCTTAATCACATCACAAAATAATAAAAAATATGACATGATTATTCTTTAGATCCCCACTGACCATTCCAAACACTTGGAGGTCAGGAATAATGTTCCAATGTCCAATCTTTTGACGTTAGTGTTTTTAGGTGGCAAGAGTCTCTCTGTAACTGTTATGAGGTTTTCATAGTGTTGTGTGAACCAGGTTAAAGTTAGTAGATAAGTGGCTTGCATCATGAATTACTTGAGACCCTAGAAACTCATCATAACAGTAACAAAGAGATTTCTTTCTTCCCATACTAGAGACCAAAAGGAGTCCTTTCCTGCAAACTATTTATGACCGGCTGTTAAGTCATAAAACCGGCCCAACTCCCCATTCTCCTCTCCTGTGGGAGAGAGGGGGGGGTCTGGCTATCTGTCAGTTATCTGATCTGGCACCTTTGATCCTCAACCCATGAGGACAAGTCATGACAGCATACATGGACACACATGCTTTGTTTAATGCCAGTGGCAGATCATTAGTAAAAATAGAAAAGAGTAGAGGGCCTAGAGAGCTGCCCTGTGGTACACCACACTTTACATGTTTGACATTAGAGAAGCTTCCATTAAAGCGTGTTAATTAGGTTCCTAAGTGACTCCTGACATAGTTTGAGTGATGAACAAAAGCGCTGATCAAAATGGGATACTTTTTTTTGTAATCCTCATATCGAAACATTTAGTGCTTTTCATTATTAATTCTACACACATTCACCAATAAACCTAAATGAAGTTCGACAAAAATAAAGAACAAGCTTTTAAATCTCCTTTTATTTTGTGGCGAACATAAAGGGCTTGAGTGGCCATGCAGTAATGTTTAAAAAGGATGGAGGGTAGAAGGTGCCACTATGTAAACAGTATCCTGTGTGTGTGTATGTGTCCATTTATCCCCCCTGTGTCTCTAAAACATGGCTGCCGATGTTTGTCTGCAGCTGTCGATTGAATTGCGCAGCACTCAGTTTTCAGTTAGGAATGTAATTTCCATTGATTCACTATTGAGGAATGGCTACTCACACACACACACACACACACACACACACACACACACACACACACACACACACACGAACTGTAGCATGCATTGCACTTTACAAAGACTTTCCTTTCCCCACCTCTCAGCTTTATACCACCAAAAGGCTCATGCTAGTCATGCTAGTCCTTCATGTGGCTCTGTTACAGTGGCCCATCTTCCCATGGCGAGGGTGAGCCATCCTTTAAAGTGCCCAGCGATATCAGGGGATTGGTTTGTGTGAAACTTGAAAGAAAGAGAGAGAGAGAGAGAGAGAGAGAGAGAGAGAGAGAGAGAGAGAGAGAGAGAGAGAGACGCTCTTTGAGGTTGGCCCCTGGCATTATCCCTCTCTCTGCTTCAGGTAATTTAAAGGGTCGATCTGAGTCACCCCTGGAGAGTGAAAAAATGAGAGAGAGAGAGAGA
The DNA here is from genome assembly GCF_020615455.1 of Coregonus clupeaformis. NCBI lineage: Eukaryota > Metazoa > Chordata > Actinopteri > Salmoniformes > Salmonidae > Coregonus > Coregonus clupeaformis. The sequence goes on along the minus strand of NC_059225.1, from coordinate 1,321,117 downwards.
GAGAGAGAGAGAGAGAGAGAGAGCATCAACATGGGGCATAGTCTCTGAAGTTGGTGCTGCCTCCATTTTTTGGCTTCTGATTAAAATGTGTGTCTGAGGATAAATATATTTTGACTACAGGGGTTAGATTTCATTTTGTCTTCAGAAAGTAGATGTGGTGTAGAATCAGAATGAGCTCAACAGGTAGGATTGAAATACCCCATGCCAAAATATTCATAAATATTTGAAAAGGGAGGATATTGTTTCCTGGGAAAAATATTTAAAAACCCTATTAGCTGCTGCCAAGTTGTATTTTTACCTGTTTTTAAAAATCTTGTGGAATAGAGTTCCATGTAGTCATGGCTCTATGTACAGTCGTGGTCAAAAGTTTTGAGAATGACACAAATATTAATTTTCACAAAGTCTGCTGCCTCAGTTTTTATGATGGCAATTTGCATATACTCCAGAATGTTATGAGGAGTAATCAGATGAATTGCAATTAATTGCAAAGTCCCTCTTTGCCATGAAAATGAACTTAATCCCCCAAAAACATTTCCACTGCATTTCAGCCCTGCCACAAAAGGAACAGTTGACATCATGTCAGTGATTCTCTCGTTAACACAGGTGAGAGTGTTGACGAGGACAAGGCTGGAGATCACTTTGTCATGCTGATTGAGTTAGAATAACAGACTGGAAGCTTTAAAAGGAGGGTGGTGCTTGAAATCATTGTTTTTCCTCTGTTAACCATGGTTACCTGCAAGGAAACACGTGCCATCATCATTGCTTTGCACAAAAAGGGCTTCACAGGCAAGGATATTGCTGCTAGTAAGATTGCACCTAAATCAACCATTTATCGGATCATCAAAAACTTCAAGGAGAGAGGTTCAATTGTTGTGAAGAAGGCTTCAGGGCGCCCAAGAAAGTACATCAAGCGCCAGGACCATCTCCTAAAGTTGATTCAGCTGCGGGATTGGGGCACCACCAGTGCAGAGCTTGCTCAGGAATGGCAGCAGGCAGGTGTGAGTGCATCTGCACGCACAGTGAGGCAAAGACTTTTGGAGGATGGTGTCAAGAAGGGCAGCGAGGAAGCCACTTCTCTCCAGGAAGAAAAAAAAGGTACAGGGATTGGACTGCTGAGGACTGGGGTAAAGTCATTTTCTCTGATGAATCCCCTTTCCGATTGTTTGGGGCAGGAAAAAAAAGAGGACTGAGCACGCCCCCATTCTCATCGACGGGGCTGTAGTGGAACAGGTTGAGAGCTTCAAGTTCCTTGGTGTCCACATCACCAACAAACTATCATGGTCCAAACACACCAAGACAGTCGTGAAGAGGGCACGACAAAGCCTATTCCCCCTCAGGAGACTAAAAAGATTTGGCATGGGTCCTCAGATCCTCAAAAAATTCTACAGCTGCACCATCGAGAGCATCCTGACTGGTTGCATCACCGCCTGGTATGGCAACTGCTTGGCCTCCGACCGCAAGGCACTACAGAGGGTAGTGCGTGACGGCCCAGTACATCACTGGGGCAAAGCTTCCTGCCATCCAGGACCTCTATACCAGGCGGTGTCAGAGGAAGGCCCTCAAAATTGTCAAAGACTCCAGCCACCCTAGTCATAGACTGTTCTCTCTGCTACCGCACGGCAAGCGGTACCGGAGTGCCAAGTCTAGGTCCAAAAGACTTCTCAACAGCTTCTACCCCCAAGCCATAAGACTCCTGAACAGCTAATCATGGCTACCCGGACTATTTGCACTGCCCCCCCACCCCATCCTTTTTACGCTGCTGCTACTCTGTTAAGTATTTATGCATAGTCACTTTAACTCTACCCACATGTACATATTACCTCAACTACCTCAACTAGCCGGTGCCCCCGCACATTGACTCTGCAACGGTACCCCCCTGTATATATAGCCTCCCTACTGTCACTTTATTTTACTTCTGCTCTTTTTTTTCTCAACACTTTTTTTGTTGTTGTTGTTTTATTTTTACTTTTTTGTTTAAAATAAATGCACTGTTGGTTAAGGGCTGTAAGTAAGCATTTCACTGTAATGTCTGCACCTGTTGTATTCGGCGCATGTGACCAATACAATTTTATTTGATTTTATTTGATTTTATTTGTCCGGAGAAGGAAAGGTGAGCGCTACCATCAGTCCTGTGTTTTGCCAACCTTTAAAGCATCCTGAGACCATTCATGTGTGGGATTGCTTCTCAGCCAAGGGAGTGGGCTCACTCACAATTTTGCCTAAGAACACAGCCATGAATAAAGAATGGTACCAACACATCCTCCGAGAGCAACTTCTCCCAACCATCCAAGAACAGTTTGGTGATGAACAATACCTTTTCCAGCATGATGGAGCAACTTGCCATAAGCAAAAGTGGCTCGGGGAACAAAACATTGACATTTTGGGTCCATGGCCAGGAAACTCCCCAGACCTTAATTTCAGTCATTTAGCAGACGCTCTTATCCAGAGCGACTTACAGTTAGTGAGTGCATACATTTATTATCTTTTCACACTGGCCCCCCGTGGGAATCGAACCCACAACCCTGGCGTTGCAAACGCCATGCTCTACCAACTGAGCTACATTCCCTCCCCTACCCTCGACGACGCTGGGCCAATTGTGCGCCACCCCATGGGTCTGTCTCCCAGTCGCGGCCGGCTACGACAGAGCCTGGATTCGAACCTGTATCTCTAGTGGCACAGCTAGCACTGCGATGCAGTGCCTTAGATCACTCCACCACTCGGGAGTAAGTCATAATTTGGTTGTAATCCAGAGAGGTTAGAAAATGTATCTAGATCCTCTATGAGGCTGTGGAGGGATTCTAGTTCTGGATTTAAAAGAAAACATTAATCATCAGCGTACAATGACACGTTTGTTTTTAAGCCCTGGATTTCTAATCCTCTGATATTATTATTGGATCTGATTTTAATAGCTAACATCTCGATGGCCACAATAAATAGATATGCCGATAGTGGACAACCTTGTTTCACTCCTCTGCCTTAGACCACTGCGCCACTTGAGAACGTGTGGTCAATCCTCAAGAGGCGGGTGGAGAAACAAAACCCCACAAATTCTGACAAACTCCAAGCATTGATTATGCAAGAATGGGCTGCCATCAGTCAGGATGTGGCCCAGAAGTTAATTGACAGCATGCCAGGGCGGATTGCAGAGGTCTTGAAAAAAAAGGGTCAACACTGCAAATATTGACTCCTGGCATAAACTTAATGTAATTTTCAATAAAAGCCTTTGACACTTATGGAATGCTTGTAATTATACTTCAGTATACCATAGTAACATCTGAGAAAAATATCTAAAAACACTGAAGCAGCAAACTTTGTGAGGACCAATACTTGTGTCATTCTTAAAACTTTTGACCACGACTGTAGTACTTAGATAAGACGGAAGTTTATGAAGTAGGGCCTTGTAAAGAAAAAGGGAGTAATGTGGAGATCTACGGATCTTTAGCGGAGTCCAGCCAACCTTTTGATACAGGATGCAGTGATGAGTATCAACACTGTCACCTGTAACAAAATGAAGAGCACTATGGTAGATGGCATCCAAAGGCACTATGGCAGATGGCATCCAAAGGTTTAATAGTAGTAGCAGCTGCACTATGATAAATAATATGACCATAATCAAGAACATATTAAAATGTTAACTGAATAATTGTCAGGGTTGAGTGTAGAGGTAACGTGGAATCACACGCAGGACACACAGAGATTCGAAACAGATGTCTTTAGTGAAGTCCGAAAGTACAAGCCAAACACGGCAACAGGCCACAGGCGAAACATACGCACACTGGAAGAACCAAAGTAAGTGCGCACAACGTGCAGGACTCTCTAAAACAAAACGAAATACAGAGAGCACACAACAGCGAACCAACTACTACACGTGACATAGAACAATTACACACAACACCTGACCAAACACAAGATAACTAAATAGGGCGCATAATGAACACTTAACAATGAACAGGTGTAACAATCAGACAAAACTAATCAAACATAGAAACATAGAACGGTGGCAGCTAGTACTCCGGAGAAGACGACCGCCGAAGCCTGCCCGAACAAGGAGAAGGAGCAGCCTCGGCCGAAACCGTGACAATAATCTGCTTCCTGCTGCTTAGAGAAAGGCACAATCTGTTTCTGTAAAAAAAGCCAACTTTAAATCTTAGGTTCTACTTTCCAAATGCATTGTATATGTTTTTAAAATATCAAATCCATATATATCCAAATGCCTAAGTATTTGTGTGATGGAACACATTCGATTGGAGAACCATCTAATGAGTGAACATATAGTTAATCTAAAACAATCTTACAAGAGTTTAAAACAACATGTATTTTGTTTTGCCCGTATTAATATACGTTTTCAATCAGCAAGGGATTTCTGCATAGCTACAGTATACAATCTGACTGTAGCTTTGACACAGCCAGATCAACAGTTGGTGCAATAGCACACATAATATTATCATCCGCAAATAGATTCAGTCAAAAGAAATTGACAGATTGACCAATGGTGTTTATTTAAATAGTTTATGTACTTCAAGAAATTCAGACTTAACCCCATCAATCACGATGGCCTGAGTTCTGTCACTAAGATAATCATGAAACCATGAACAGGCGTCAGATCTCAGGCCTATTGAGGACAACTTATTCAATAAAATAGCATGATCAACAGTATCAAAAGCTTTTGACAGGTTCACAAACAAAGCAGCACATTTCATTTTAGTGTCTAAAGCATTGACAAGATCATTAACAACTAAAGATGTTGCTGTAATAGCCCAGGCCTGAACCCTGATTGGTTTACATTCAAGATACATTTCTCAGATAAAAAAGAGCAAAGTTGTACATTTACCAAAGATTCAAGAATCTTAGGAAGGAAGGAAATGGGGGGATAATTATTAAAATCACTACTATACCCGCCCTTATGGAGGGGCAGCACAAGAGCTGATTCAGTGGGCTATGGGTTATTGAGCCAAATATGATGAGCGCTGCACACTTAAGCAGACCAGGGCCCAATTAGTCGGCCCCTGTGGATTTCTTGTTGTCTCTTGCTTGCAAAGCATCCAGGACTTCTTTTTCTGTAAATAGCCTAAAAGAAAAGCTTTCACTACAATTTCTCTGATAATTTACCAAGTTTCCCCTATCAGCATCCAGCCCAATATCATTGTGAATAGGCTTAGCAGTTCTTTCAAAGAGATAGCCCACTGAAATAAAATGATGATTAAATGCATCAATGATAGCATTTTTTTTGTAATAAGGCCGGTGTCTGAATTAATTTGTTGTGGCAGAAAGGAGGAAGTAGAACCCTTCAGGGATTTTCCAGTTTTCCAGAATTTAGCCGGGTTCCCATTACAATCCAGAAGAGCAGTTACATAATAATCAGATTTAGGCTTTCTGATTTGTCTTACACAATAATTTCTCAGTTGCGTAAAAGCTTTCCAGTCCAGGCCTAATCCTGTGTTCCTGGCCTTGACCTAAGCATCATCTCTTTTATTAAATACTTCTGAGAATGTTTTAGTGTACTAGGCATTCGATCTACCTGATTGATTATCCACAATACTATTGAAGACATCTGCAAAAAGGCTCGAAGCTAAATCAGGTTCAGGGATAGCTGAAATACAAATCATGTAAAAAAGTTTTTTAAGTTCCTCTTTGTGATGACACGAGGCTTAGATTTTTGTAGTCTCACATCTTTAACACAAACAACTGGGCAATGGTCACTAATGTCTTGGGCGAAGACAACAGTAGAAACATATTTCTCTGGTGTATTCGTTAAAATAAGATCAATCAGAGTTGACTTTGAAGTATTTTTACGCTTGGGCCATGTAGGCTTAGTCACCAGCTGGGTTAGGTTGAGATCGTAACATATGTCTTTTAGATTGTCTGAAGCCTGTATTTCCCTATCATATTTTATGTCACCCAGGATAATAACTTCTGATTTAGTAAAAGACAGTAACCTAGTTAGACCCCTATAACAGTTATGGATACATTTCCCCCGACAAAGGCTTAGATATAGTAGCTAAAAATTTTTGGCAAGGGAAATGGATTTCAGTAAAGAGACAGGTAAATTATTTTTAATAAGAATGGCCACTCCACCACCTCTACCCTGACTGTCAGCTCTGAACACATTATAACCCTCAATATTAAGGGTGGTCAGTAGTTGTGGTCAGTGTCTAAAATACAGTTGTTGCGTGTGAAAACTGAAAGAAGTGCGATGAGAAGGGATCGGGTGGATATGAAGCGAGTAAAAGGAGACAGCTTCGCTCTATCAAATCAGAGTAGCAGGATCAAAACGTACAGCCCACCCTTCACTTTACAGACAGGCAAACTAGCTAGTTTAGTTATTTAGAGCACGGTGCAAGATCCTGAGAAAGAGGACGATGCGCTGTTGCCTTGGCTGCCTCACCCTCATCACCCTCATTATAATCTTTTTTTATTTTTTTCTGGGGGTAGATCAGCTTAATATTGCAGATAGATTGTAACTTCTATCAATGTAATTGTCTGCATCACTTCCAATCCCCCATGTTTTCAACCCCGCCATCCGTTCCCTACTTGGGGTAAATTAGTGAACAACAATGCCCAGGCATCTACTTACAGCCTGTACTTACTATCTACACCTTATGGACACAGTCAATTTTACAATAATTCTATTTTATTTGTTTTTGCTCCTGAACTTCTTCTACTCTCAACCTCTCCGATCATTTTCATGATGTCCATCCGGTTTGCTTCTATATGCCATATCTTTCTAACTGTGCTCTTTCCCAAAAGCTCCCAACATACAACCTATATACTTATTATGGACACAGTATGCTTACATTATTAGTTATCTTGTTATTATTTGTTGTTATTTGTTATTAGTCCCATCCTTCAACTCCATTCAATACCTCCCATCTATCTCTTAACACCATCCATATAGGATTTCTATTTGCCATATATATTTCAACCGTACTGTGATGTTTTACAAAAGTTCTGAACCTTTCTATTCTCATTGCTTCTACAGATTGTGAATGAAAAATAAACATTTTTGCTAAAAGTATATTTTCAGATCACCCAGTAATGCTATCTGCAAGGTTAGCTCCAGGTAATTATTGCAATCATTTAGCCATTCCTGGACCTGTGTCCAAAAACAAGCTACAAATGGACAGAACCAAAACAAATGATCTAATGATTCTGTCTCTTCACAGCAAAATCTGCAGAGCTGGGAAGATTATATCCCCCATATAAATAACATTCTATTGGTAGCAAGAATTTTATATAATAATTTAAATTGAAAGATTCTAATTTTTGAATCCGGTGTCGTTTTGCGTGTCAGTTCATAAACACTATGCCATGGGATCGGTACGTCAAAAATCTCTTCCCAACTATTTTGCAATCTATATGGGACGGCTGTCAATCCTTTGGTCCTTAAGTGAAACTGATATACTTTTTTATTTATCACAGTTTTCCTTAACCAATTATGTTCTTTAATGCAAGGCCGACAGACAAGTTCCTTACTTTCTCCCACTTCCACTTTCCTCTTCTTATCTATTTTTGCTAACTTTCTATTAAGATGTATTGAAGTGAGATCATTTATTTTCTTTGGGATATGTATTCCGAGTATATCCACATCACCATCAGACCATTTTATTGGTAAATTCATGGTAATGTAAACATGTTATTTTTTAGTGATCCAATACGTAATATAGTACATTTGTCATTTACAGTTTAGTCATTTAGCAGACGCTCTTATCCAGAGCGACTTACAGTTTTTTTTTTCTTCATACTGGCCCCCCGTGGGAATCGAACCCACAACCCTGGCATTGCAAATGACATGCTCTACCAACTGAGCTACATCCCTGCAGGCCATTCCCTCCCCTACCCTGGACGACGCTGGGCCAATTGTGCGCCGCCCCATGGGTCTCCCGGTCGCGGCCGGCTACAACAGAGCCTGGATTCGAACCAGGATCTCTAGTAGCACAGCTAGCACTGCGATGCAGTGCCTTAGATCACTGCACCACTCGGGAGTAAGTCATAATTTGGTTGTAATCCAGAGAGGTTAGAAAATGTATCTAGATCCTCTATGAGGCTGTGGAGGGATTCTAGTTGTGGATTTAAAAGAAAACATTAATCATCAGCGTACAATGACACCTTTGTTTTTAAGCCCTGGATTTCTAATCCTCTGATATTATTATTATTTTAATAGCTAACATCTCAATGGCCACAATAAATAGATATGCCGATAGTGGACAACCTTGTTTCACTCCTCTTGACAGTTTAAAACTTTCGGAGAAATAGCCATTATTTACTATTTTACACCTAGGGTTACTATACATGATTTTGACCCATTTTATAAGAGATTCTCCAAAATTGAAATGCTCCAGGCATTTATATATAAACCTCAGTCGTACTTTATCAAATGCCTTTTCGAAGTCTGCTATGAATAGCAGGTCTGGTTTCCCATATTTTCCATAGTGTTCTATTGTTTCCAATACTTGCCTTATATTATCTCCAATGTATCTTCCATGTAAAAACCCTGTCTGATTAGAATGAATAATATACGACAATACCTTTTTAATTCTATGCGCTATACATTTTGCTATAATTTTTGCATCACAACACTGAAGTGTAAGGGGCCTCCAATTTTATAAATGGACTGGATCTTTATATTTTCCACTTGTATCCTGTTTCAGTAATAATGAGATCAGACCTTCTTCTTGAGTGTCAGATAATCTACCATTTACATAGGAGTGGTTAAAACATGCTAATAACGGTCCTCTTAGTATATCAAAAAAGGTTTGGTATACCTCGACTGGAATGCCATCCAACCCTGGAGTTTTCCCGGACTTAAAGTCTTTAATTGCATCCAGAAGTTCCTCATCTGTAATTTCACCTTACATTTTACATTTTAGTCATTTAGCAGACGCTCTTATCCAGAGCGACTTACAGTTAGTGAATATATATTTTTTTATACTGGCCCCCCGTGGGAATCGAACCCACAACCCTGGCGTTGCAAACGCCATGCTCTATCAACTGAGCTACATCCCTGCCGGCCATTCCCTCCCCTACCCTGGACAACGCTGGGCCAATTGTGCGCCGCCCATGAGTCTCCCGGTCGCGGCCGGCTGCGACAGAGCCTGGATTCGAACCAGGACCTCTAGTGGCACAGTTAGCACTGCGATGCAGTGCCTTAGACCACTGCGCCACTCAGGAGCCCCCACCTTCACATGAGTCTTTCTGTATGGCTGTTAATTTGACATTATCAATAGAAAAAAATCTCTACAATTAGCTTCAGTTAGAGGAGATGGAGGCGACTGAAAAGAAAACATATGCTTAAAGTACTTTGTTTAATCCTTCAAAATATAATTTGGTGAATCATGGGTGACTCCGTCAATTGTAACCAGTTTCATTAAGTTCTTTTTGGTAGCATTCCTATGTTGAAGATTAAAAAATAATGTTGTGCATTTTTCCCCATATTCCATCCAGTTTGCTTTATTTTTTATAATATATTACACTTGATCTTTCTTGAATAAGTTTCTCAATTTCTTTTAGATTTTCCTCTAATTTATTCTGAGTCTCTATGTTACAGTTTTTATTGCCATCTATCTGTTCTGTTAGACTTTCTATTTCCTTTCTTAGTATAAACTCTTTTGACCTAAATTGCTTTTGTTTTCGAGATGAGTACTGAATTGCATGGCCTCTAAAGGCACATTTAAAGGTGTCCCATACAATAAGGGGATTTGCTGTACCTATGTTATGTCGGAAAAAGTCAGTTATAAATTCCTTTGTTCTAATTATAAATAAATTATCATCCAATAGGCTTTGATTACATTTCCAATATCCTCGCCCACGTGGAAATTCAGTAAGAGTAATGTATATGCCAATGATCTGATGGTCCGACCGCATTCTGTCCCCTACCAACACTTTTTAAACTTTTGGTGCCAACGAGAATGAGAAAAGAAAGAAGTCAAGATGACTAGCTTGATTGAGTCTCCACCATGTATATCTCACTAGATCAGTATATTTAAGCCTCCATATATCTACTAGTTCTAATGTATCCATGACATTCACAATTTCATTTACATTTACATTTACGTCATTTAGCAGACGCTCTTTTCCAGAGCGACTTACAAATTGGTGCATTCACCTTATAGCCAGTGGGATAACCACTTTCCTTAAGAGCATGTGGATGATTGTTTGTGGTGTGATTTCCTTTACGGTCCATTGAGCTATTTAAAACAGTGTTATAATCCCCCACCATAATAATATTGTCTTGAATTGCTTGCAGGGTTGATCATTTATTATATATATTGTCAAAGAATTGTGGATCATCATTATTTGGTCCGTAAAGTTTAATGAGCCATATCTGTTTATGGTCCAATAACATATTTAAAATAATCCATCTACCTTGCGTATCTATTTGCACATTTGGATCGAAATTACTATTAATTAAAATCATCACCCCTTTTGAATTTCTTTGCCCATGGGAGAAGTATATTTCCCACCCCCCCATTCCTTTTTCCACGCAACTTCATCTCGAATTGTTGAATGAGTTTCCTGTATACAATAGATATTATATTCCTTCTCTTTGAGCCATGTAAATATTGTTCTTTTTTTGTTATTATCAGCTAAGCCATTACAATTATAACTGGCTATACTTATTTCACCATACACCATAATGAGATACAAGTTTCAAGTCTATTTATTATTATATATGTTTGTAAATGTACCAATAAAAAATACCGTAATGATTGAGTGTCCATGTAGCTGTACCGTGATATTTGCATTGCTACTGAGTAACCCTTCAATTGTTCTCCACTAATTCCCCCGCTAAAGCCCCTCCCCATCCCAAATTGAGCCGTCAACCCAGTGATCGGGATCCCACCCATGTCCCTCCGGATCCCTAAGGCCCGAGAGGCCAGGACCCATCCATCGAAAACAGCACACAGTGCTACCCACAAAACAGAAGCAGATTAACCGCCAAAAGCATCTCCAATGCTGTCACCTCTCTCTCTCTATATATATGTATAACTATTTAAAAACAAAAATGCATATACTATTATCCATCATTACCAATTAATATGCGTAATAATGTCGGCAGTTCATGCGTAGGATTTTAACATATAACCCGGATTGCCATTGTATTACATTTAATTTATTGACAAGCAATTATTATCCTAGCAAATAATTCCCGTGGTCCCCCCCCCAACATCCCCACCCCCCACAACAGATGCCGGACAAACACACACGCACATACTCACATACTCCAACACACTCAACCCCCCTCCTCCACAATCCACCATAAAATCAGATACTCAATGGCTGTTATATCCCAGAGCCCAACTCAAGAAATAACCTGATTTACGAGTGCACATACAGTTAAAGCTGATTGAGAAAGCATGCAGATTGAGCAGAAATTGACAACAATGTGAGATTTGATTAATCTACTTAATCTATGTCAAGTCCTAGGTGATGGAGATCAGATCCACCCTCTTCACCTGAGACACAAACACTCTGATCCCCTGTTGTAACCATTTTCCCAAGCATCTCCGTGTGGTCAGACCTTTGATTATTTTGTGCCACCTGGGCCACAATGATAAATCCCCTCTCGATTGTCCGAGTGTGACCCCCTCCCCATGGGTTACTGCAGCCAGTGTTGCCAGCACTGCCACTCCTGGGTGGGGGTACCCCACCGGAATCCCCACCGTCTTGGTAAAAGGTCGTCAAGGTTCTCATTAGCAGCTTTGAGAATTTCCTTGTATATAATGCTCTCCCATCAGGGGGCTCTGGCTTTGTAGGACCAACCCTGCCAGGCAGGCTCAGAATCTTGAGGGGGCGGTGCTGCTCAAGTAGGTCTCTGACCGCATTTATTTCTCTGTTTAGGCTGCATACTCACAGCAGGTCCATAAAAGAGATGGGAACTTGGTGGGGATTGAGGTTATAGGGTTAGGGATATTTCCATCATGATAGGACAATAAAAGATTTGATTAGATGTATACTATATTTAAAAATGTATATCCCTCATCTACACAAAATTGAAAGCTCTCTCTCACTACCCATGCTCATAGACCCCCGTCGGCTCTGGGATATGCAACCATTTCCTTTCTCACTCACTTAACGCCGCACCTTTTCAAACACAAAAATGCACCCCACATGGTTGACTGCGGAAGAAATGGGCCGAGCGTGCAAACGCACCCGCATCCACACCTGCCGCAAGGGGGAAAGGATGCCAGAGAGAACACAGGACCAACCACAACAACCATCCGCCAAAACAACAACCGCCCGCCAAAAAAGCCATGTTCTAATTATTTGTATTTAAAGATGTATTATTCTGCTTGTTATCTTTTCTTGTTATATCGTTTTATCCTTTTATAAAATACTATACTTACTATAAATGTGACAGAGAGCTGTTAGTTGACGTTATCTAGCTACTTTTTGTCACTCTAAACTTTGACTCGCAGCTGTAACTTTTGATTGCTAGGAGATAATTCTGTTCTGATTTGAATAGCAGAGAAGTAGACAAAAATGTCATACACTCTAACTTTTTGTCTAACTTGTTGGGAAAGTGGTCAACATTTCAATTTATAAAAAGTTACAGAAAATAATTGTTGATGCGGTTACAAAACAGCTGTAAAGTTGGATCGATACCAGATAATTCTGTTCCTATTTCAGATTTGAAAAGCAGTGAAGTAGAGGAAGATTTCATAAGCTTTTTGTCTAAGTTGTTGGCAAAGTGGTCGAAGTAGCTGATTTGTGTCAAAAGTTGCATTGCAACCAGGGCCTGGAACACAGCTGGAGCATTGGTAAGGCCAAATGTCATGACCAGATATTCGTAGTGACCGCTGGCCGTGTTGAAGGCAGTATTCCACTCGTCCCCTTCCCATATCCTCACCAGGTGGTAGGCGTTCCGCAGGTCCAGCTTGGAGAAAACGGTGGCCCCTTGGAGTGGCTCAAAGGCCGAGGTGATGAGTGGTAGTGGGTAGCCCCGGTAGTCGATGCATGACTGGTTTCCCCACAGCAGGATGGCATGGAAAGGGGTGCGAGTAAGGGGAGAGGAAAAGTTATCCGTATGGCCTACCAGAGTACTCGCCTCTAACGGTGAGCCTGGTCTTTTAGTGGACAGGAGGACACGGAATGACCAGTAGTCCCACAATACATGCACATCTTTGTGTGAAGCCTGTGTAGACGTTCGGCTGGGGACAGTCTAGCTTTGCCTAGTTGCATCGGCTCGGAAAGAGGTGAATTGGCAGACTTCGGAGACTCTCGGGGAACTCGGGTAGCCTTGGGTTCTCTCGGTAACGGAGACGTCGGGGACTTCCAGGATGCCTCGGAGGTGAGGTGGAATCCTTGGGCGGGCGAGTGGAATTGGACCTCCTCTCCTTCCTACGTTCCCGTAGCCGCCCATCGATCCGGATGGTCAAGGTGATGAGCGAGTCGAGATCCGCCGGTAGTTCCCGGGCTGCTAGCTCGTCCTTAACTTCCTCCGATACTCTGTGCTGGAACGTGTCGAACAGCAATTCCGGGTTCCAGGCACTCTCAGCTGCCAACGTACGGAAATCCACTGCATAGTCTGCCACACTGCGGGAGTCTTGCCAAATCTGGAGTAACTTCCGGGCAGCCTATCTCCCGTACAATGGAGCATCGAAAACCTTCTTCACCTCCGCCAGGAACTCCTCCAGACTGAAGCATACGGCCGACTGTTGTTCCCACACTGCCGTAGCCCAGGCGAGTGCCCTCCCGGACATCAGCGTGATGAGGTACGCTCGTATCTTTGAGGGGTCCGAGGGGAAGGAGGAGGGCTGCAGCTCGATGATGAGAGAACACTGAGCGAGAAACGCCCGACAGGTTCCCGACTCTCCAGCGAAGCATTCCATGGGAGGTAAGCAGGGTTCTCTGGAAACCGGGGTGGCCGGGGAGGCCGCGCTGCTAACAGCCGGGTTACTGAGGGGCTGGGAGGTTACCGTCGTGGTAGGCTGCCTGACAGACAACCCGCGGAATTGCTCCAGCAATGTGTTCAATGCTCGGTCATGGCGTTCGGCCAAGGTCTTGAACCCTTCCATAAGACCACGAAGCAACTCCTCGTGCTTTCAATGGTGGCTCCTTGGGAGGAGAAGGCGTTGCGGAGCTGATCCGAGTCTGCTGGGTCCGTCATGGCCAGTTTGTACTATCACGGCTCAGGAGAAGACCCAGATGCAGACAGTTTCGAAGTAACAAAAGTTTATTACAAAAACAGGGGGGCAGGCAAATGACAGGTCAAAGGCAGGCAGAGGTCAGTAATCCAAGGCAGTGTCACAAGGTACAGAACGCACACAGGCTCAGGGTCAGGGCAGGCAGAATGGTCAAAACCGGGAAAACTAGAAAACAGGAACTAGAGAAAAAACAAGAGTACAGGAAAAACGCTGGTAGGCTTGACGAGACAAGATGAACTGGCAACAGACAAACAGAGAGCACAGGTATAAATACCCTGGGGATCATGCGGAAGATGGGCGACACCTGGAGGGGGGTGGAGACAAGCACAAAGACAGGTGAAACAGATCAGGGTGTGACAGTGTCCCCACTTGTGTCTCCGAATAGCTCGGTATGAGCTGAATCAGGAGGAAGCTGTACTCGCTAAGCATGCACTGTGACGTCCGTCACATGTGCACAGCCCTGCCAGAGAAGCAGTTGTTATCAAAACATCTTCCTATACTGCTCATAATGTAAGTAATATGGTGAAGTGCATGATGGTATACACTATATACACATTTAGGATATCTGATGGGCCTGAAGTGAAATCATCCAGATGCTCTCTCTCTCTCTCTCTCTCTCTCTCTCTCTCTCTCTCTCTCTCTCTCTCTCTCTCTCTCTCTCTCTCTGGACTATGTCCAAACCCTGCATTTTCCCTGCCTAGTGCACAGTAATGTGACATGTTTTGATTCTGATAAGACCTTTCAATTTCCTGTAGGGGCCGAATCATAACAAACAACGGCTACACTAACTACCCCGTTCTCGGAAATAAGGGAAGGCCTGATGGCACTTTATTGGTTATTTTTATTCCTCCTCCCTCACAATCATTGCAATTAGATAATAACTACAATATCTGATGCAATTAAACAAACATCCACAAGCGTCTCTGTATTGTAGGATCCAAGGGTGTGTCCCAAATGGCACCCTATTTCCTATATACTGCACTACTTTTGACCAAGGCCCTACCCATATGGCTCTGGTCAAAAGTAGTGTGCTATAAAGGGAATAGGGTGCCATTTGGGACTCGGGCCGATTGTGGATTATGTTTTCCTTCTGGAAACTTCAGAGCGTGTTATCAATCTCATTGTTTGGGCAGACATGCTTGATGAGCACCGTCATTACCTATGTTGATGAGGGCAATGAGATGTGATTTCCCCATGTCGTATTGAGAGATTTGGGGGCTGCGTACAGAATGACACCATATTCCCTACATAGTGCACTACTTGACCAGAGCCCTATGGTCAAACGTAGTTTACAATATAGGGAATAGGGTGCCATTTGGGATGTAGACAGAGTCGGGTTCATCTCATCTTGTCTTGCCATACCCCTCCATTGGCCCCTGGGCTGAGGGAGCTCATCAAATACGTTATTTTGATTGAAAGCATGTGTGCAATGTCTTGAGATGTCATGATGTTGTGTTTATTATGTAGCGAAGTTGAGACGCTTGTTGCTTTTTGTAGAGGTCAGCGTTACCGTTCTTTGTCATTCATGTTTGCCTGATGTTCTGTGATCTAATCCAGAGTTTCCCAAACTCGGTCCTGTTTTTTTTTTTGCCCTAGCACTGTTCTCAGTGGACTCAAATAATAAAGTTTGATGATGAGTTGGTTATTTGAATCAGCTGTGTAGTGCTAGGTCAAAAACCAAAACATGCACCCAGATGGGGCCCCAGGACTGAGTTTAAGAAACCCTGATCTAATCTGATCTGATCTGATCTAATGATCTAATCACTGAACATTCAAAGAAAAAAGAAAGAGATAGACAGACAGGCAAAGAGAGAAAAAGAGGGAGGAGAGAGGGAGGGAGGGAGGAAGGGCGAGAGGAATAGAGAGAGAGAGAGAGAGAGAGAGAGGGGGGTGGGGGGTATAGAGAACAAGAAGGAAAACGAGAGGGGAGGAGAAAACGGAGAGGGAGAGAAAGAGAAAGAAGGCTTTTAGGAGTGCAGTTCAGCACACTCTGCCCCTCCTATTCACACACTGAAGCACCTCCAATCATTACACAGCTATCCTCTCTCTCAGTGTCTCCCTCTCTCTCTCTCTCTCTCTCTCTCTCTCTCTCTCTCTCTCTCTCTCTTCGCTCTCTCTCACACTCACTCAATATTTATCTGCACACACTAACACACTTGCATCCAGTCTTGAACAGCCCTGTCCGTCTCTGGATTTTCCTTCTCTTTGTATCCTTCTGTCACTCTCACTTTCTCTAATTCCCAGCCTTTGCTTCTCTCGACATCAACGTGAGCCTGTCCTCTCTCTCTCTCTCTCTCTCTCTCTCTCTCTCTCTCCCCCTCTCTCTCTCTCTCTCTCTCTCTCTCTCTCTCTCTCTCTCTCTCTCTCTCTCTCTCTCTCTCTCTCTCTCTCTCTCTCTATCTCTCTCCCCTCTCCTCCTCTCCCTCTATGATATGAATGATAGTAGTAGCGGTGGAATTAGCAGTGGAAGCGGCTGCTCTCTGATACCCGGCACGACGACAGCAGCAGCAGCAGCCCGGTAATCCTCCCCCCTCCACTCTCTCCTCCCCCTCTCCCCTCCATGGGGCGGAGCGTGGTTGTGGACCCCCCCCCGCCTTCACCCTTCCACCTCCTGAGCTGCACGCGCTCAGTGAGCACCTGAGAGGAGCTGCTGGTGACTGAAGCAGAGCACACACAGATCACAGCCAGGGGGCCCCTGACGCTGCTCCACCACTAGCCCCAGCTCCCCTGACGCAGCTGCACCGCTAGCCCCAGCTCCCCTGATGCAGCTGCACCGCTAGCCCCAGCTATTCTCAACAGGACCTGATACAGAGCAGGACAGGAGGATGAGGAGGGAAGAGAAGGATGAGGAACAGACTCCAGCTGTCACACTGCTGACAGAGATGGGATAGGGATTTGTATAGACAGAGGATTAGAGTACAGGGATCGAGAGATAGAGGACGACTCTGAAGCAGCACAACGCTCTGAATAAACTTCCACTTTTCCATCCTCTGATCGCGCTGCTGAAGTGGGCTGGCTCTGCGGAATTTAGACTTTAGACTTTCATGTCCTTTTGCCTGGTTAATATCTTAGACATGGAATCGCCGACCAAGGAGATAGAGGATTTTGAGAGTAACTCTCTGAAGTTTCTGCAGCCAGACCAGATTGAGAAGATATGGCTGAGGCTGAGAGGACTGTGAGTAATTCTTTCTGTTTTTATTATTCTCACTATTTGTCATTGTGTTAATGATTTGTCAGTGTTTATGTCTCTGCATACTTGTGTTTTAGTGTTTTGAGTGCAAGTATTTCACTCTGTTCACGCTTGACTTTGAGGGTACTGCAGCCTAGATTACCAATCCTGTCAATTTGGTAATTTTTGGGGGTCATTTTTAAAACACATTGAAAATTAATGAGTTAATGGTTGAAATGCCTTTAAAACCTCTGTGAAAGTTATTTGAAGAACATGTTTAGAGAGGAATGTGTAATCAATGCAACATCAGCCAATTTTTTCATCATATGGTTTCAACACAATTCATTATGTTTGATGCTCAAAGGGCATATTCTTATATTCTTGCCTACACCGGCTTTGCGCTTCTGTTTTCCTATACATATTACCAGAGGATATATTTTATGAGGATTTGAATTATCGAATGAGACAGTGGTGAAGTACATGCGCAATCAGATTAATGTAGCAGAAAGGAGCAAACATCCAGGGACCCAGAGGTTACAGTATGCAACCAGCCAGTCAACACTGGCAGCCAGGCAGTCAACAGACACACAGGCAGCCAGGCAGTCAACAGACACACAGGCAGCCAGGCAGTCAACAGACACACAGGCAGCCAGGCAGTCAACAGACACACAGGCAGCCAGGCAGTCAACAGACACACAGACAGCCAGGCAGTCAACAGACACACAGGCAGCCAGGCAGTCAACAGACACACAGACAGCCAGGCAGTCAACACAGTTACACACAGCTAATGGTTAGCTACTCATAATTACTAATTGGCTTACTAATTGTATGTCTGCTGTTTTCTGACTGTTTTCCCCTCCACATCAAAGCTTCACAGAGATAGAAATAAAGTTACATTTTAGGATGAAAAA
Source organism: Coregonus clupeaformis (assembly GCF_020615455.1). Taxonomy (NCBI): domain Eukaryota; kingdom Metazoa; phylum Chordata; class Actinopteri; order Salmoniformes; family Salmonidae; genus Coregonus; species Coregonus clupeaformis. Next base: position 1,302,893 of record NC_059225.1, on the reverse strand, counting down.
AAGTGATGAAAAATATTTTTGCACCCCAATGACCTTCTAGAAATAACCCCCAAAGATATACATTTGATCCCCACACATTGTGTGTTAATGAAAGCACACACACGTTTGTGCATATGGATAGGTTTGTGTCTGTGTGTGCCTGTGTGTGTACATTTCTAATGTTCAGTATGTGATCTCAAGTCAGTAGAAACAAACACATCGTTGTCTGCCTTTGTGTGTCATCAGAGAGTATGGATGGTCTCAGCTGTGATCCTGGTGCTCAGGCTGCAGTCCCTGATGTCCATCATTGTTGCCTAATCTTCTGTCATTATGAGTGACAACATCATCCCAGAAGACCCTCAGTATAGTATTACTAGATCAGGGGCGTCTTGGAGTAGGAGTGCTGATTTAGGATCAGTTTTGGCTTTTAGAATAAGATTACAAGACCTGATCCTAGATCAGCACTGCTACTCTGAGACGCTTGATACCTATGGCCCCAGCCCAGCCCTGACCCTAGACCATAGATATACCCTCTCCATCATAGACAGACAATTGGCCCAGACAACAACCATTTGTCCTGGTCCTAATCTCAGGGACCATCCGCCTCGTCTTGTCTGGTTATTATTCCTCACAGATGACATTGATTGACTGCTCCGACGTCAACATGAGCCTGTCCTCTCTCTCTCTCTCTTTCTCTCTCTATTTCTATCTCTATTTCTATCTGTCTCTCTCTCGCTATCTCTCTCTCAATGTTTCTGTCTGTGTCTCTCTCTCTCTCTCTCTCTCGCTCTCTCTCTCTCTCTCTCTCTCTCTCTCTTTCTCGCAAAAGGAGGGGCGATCAGTAGGAGAAGGGGAATGTGGTTTAATATTTATATGCCATCTAAACCTCTCTCTCATTGCTATTACTGTGGCTTTACGGTGCCCTGGATAGCATTTTGGGAGATTGATCACAGACTTACAGACATTAAAGTTTAGGCCTAATTAATCTGTAATTGTCTTTAGGAGAGATGTTTTGGCACATAAATACCAACACAATCCAGGTGGGCTCGTATATAAACGGTGGAGACATTGTAAAATGTGTTGTGGTTATATGTGTGTATGGAGGAAGAGATAATTGTATGGTGATTGAACCCTTCCTAGCATATTAATTGTATTGCCAACAAACCTTAATATGTTGACACCATGAGGTCACAGCCTGCAGTCAGCTACACACCTAAGAGCCAGGGGTCTATGGTGCTAAGAACAGATAAACGGAAAGAAATGACTGAACATGACCTAGGCCAGATCAAGTAACCAGGTGTCTGAACCATAGAATTAGAATACATTCTGTTTCTGTGGTCACGCTGAACCAGACCAGTCCATTGTTTTTTTTTGGGTCATTGCATCCATGATCTTATCTGTCCCATACACTTCCTGGCTGTGACTGAGAGAGAACAGATATTTAAAAGAGAGAGGGAGAGATAAACAGAATGAGGGAGGACTGTTGATCATATTCTCCTGAGAATTGTTCACGTTGTGTTTAGCTATAGACCATGTCAAAGAGCAGAAACATGCATTTAATATGTTTTCTCATATTCTTCCCATAATTGTTACGTTTTATGGTCTTAGCAGACGTCTGAATTTGCTAATAGGGAATCTGTCACCCAACTATCACCCTTTCAAGTATCGGAGTGCTTGTGCGAAAACGATCCATTCAACAATAATTATTTATCAATCAAACAACAAATTATGATTGAACTTTTCGAAACTGCATATTTGCTTGTCTCTACGAATGTGGATGATAATTCAGTCCCAAAGCTAAACCAACAACACTGTTGACCGTCTGGTATGCAGGGTGGCATTGACTTTAGATTAAAGGGATCATCCGCTATAAATGTACCAAATGCACTTAGACCAACATTATCTCAATATGGACTGAGTTTATAGAGGTTAAAAGAGGATGAAAACCCAGAGAACATAGGGTGCATCCCAAATCGCACCCTATTTCCTATATAGTGCACTACTTTTGACCAGAGCTCTTTGGGCCCTGGTCAAAAGAAGTGTACTATAAAGCAAGTAATGATAATTTGTCACATCCATAGTCTTTTTCAAATTCATTCCAAGCATGTAGATGAATGATATAATGAATGACGTCAGTGCTCTACCTACGGTATAGGATTACAATTATATGGATTCATATATTGGATGGATTGATTCTTCTGAAAAATTACAAAAGACAATGGAGACTGATGCCATAAACATTAATGGTGTATTTGTTTTTCTCCCACAGAAGGAAATACAAGAAGACGTCACAAAGGTAAGCCTCAGACCAGGACTAGATCAGTTACTAGTTACCTACAAGGGGGACCCGGCTTCAAATAAACACTCCCATAAGCATGTATGCTACACTTGTCATCTCCACAACCATGACAAATAATAAAAAGCCCCCAAAAATCCCATTCACGTCTATTATTCCATTTCTACTTTATCTTTGTATTCGATGTGGTGTTGTAGTACATCCTCCGACTCGGTGTCTTTATATAAAACTCATTATTATAGTACAGGTCTGGGAAAGCTGTGTGTGTCTGTTCTGGGAAAGCTGTGTGTGGTCTGGGAAAGCTGTGTGTGTGTGCGTGTGTGTGTATGGAATTAATGATGTCATTGGGAAGCTTAAGTCTGGCTGCTATCCAACTTTCATCATTCTTGACCTCTTGTCTCTCTCTCTCTCTCTCTCTCTCTCTCTTTTCTCTCTCTCTCGCTTTTCTCTCTTCTCTCTCTTGTCTCTCTTGTCTCTCTCTCTCTCTTTCTTTCTCTTACTCACTCACTCTCTCATCTCTCTTGTCCCTCCTCTCTCTCTCTCTTCTCTCTCTCTCTCTCTCTCTCTTTCTTTCTCTCACTCACTCTCTCATCTCTCTTGTCTCTCTCTCTTTTCTCTCCTTTCTCTCTCTTGTCTCTCTCTCTCTTACACACATATACACACACACATTTGTTTTACTATCCCTTGTGGGGAACAAACAATTGATTCCCATTCAAAATCCTATATTCCCTAACCCCTAACCTAACCCTAACCCTTAACCTAACTCCTAAACCTAACCCCTAACACACACACACACACACACACACACACACACATACACACACACACACACACACACACACACACACACACACAGAGTAACAAAACCAAGCTCGTACAATATTGGATAGGAAGACAGCCAAAACTATCCCTGATACAGCCCAGAGACCAAACAAACCTAACAGAGGAAGTGCATTGACCACATGTCTGTCCAGCACTGCCAGATGTCTGACAGTGGAACATAAACACCACGTAGCTTTCTCATCCTCAGTGGATATCTCTATTGCTCTCTGTCTCTCTGCCTGCATGGTGTTTTTGTCTGTTGTTTTCTGTTTGTCTGTTCTTAGCCCCATAGACCCCTGGCTCTTAGGTTTGTAGCATAGTATGGTTAGTGTGGTTTGTTGGCATTACCATTAACATGCTAGGAATGGTTCAATCACCATACAATGACCTTTTCCTCCATTGTAAAACGTAGCTGTACTACTTATTTCTGTGAGAGTGAGGAGGATTTATAGCATTTAGAAAAATATTATTTGTCTGTCTGAAATGAAACCATCATGAAAAACACTCTAATCTCTTTCATAATTTCTTGAAACAATAAAATATAATTTACTAACATTTATGAAAATGGATAGATAGGGTTTTAGAATGAGACTCTTCAAATGTTAACAAATGTATTAAAAAATAAAATATAGTTGTTGCAAAAGTATTCACCCATTTTGTTTAGTCAAGCCTAAATTAGTTCAGGAGTAAAAATTGGCTAAACAAATCACATAATAAGTTACATGATTTTTTAATGACTACCCCTTCCTCTGTCCCCAATACATACAACATCTGTAAGGTCCCTCAGTCAAGTATTGAAATTCAAGCACAGATTCAACTACAAAGATAGGGTTTGATTTGATTTTGATTTGATTTGAGACCAGGGAGCTTTTCGAAAGCCTCATAAAGAAGTGCAGTGATTGGTAGATGTGTAACAATAACAAATCAGACATTGGATATCTCTTTAAGGATGGTCAAGTTAATAAGTATGCTGTGGATGATGTATTAAACCACCCAGACTCAACAAAGATACAGTCGTCCTTCTAAACTGAGCTTCAGGACAGGAAGGAAACTGCTCAGGGATGTCACCATGAGGCCATTGTTGATTTTAAAACAGCTACAGAGTTCAATGGCTGTGAAAGGAGAAAACTGAGAATGGATCAACAACATTGTAGTTACTCCACAATAATGACCTAAATGACAGAGTGAAAAGAAGAATACTATACAGAATAAAAATATTTCAAAACATGCATCCTGTATGCAACAAGGCACTAAAGTAATACTGCAAAAAAACACAGCAAAGGAATAAACGTTTTGGCCTAAATGCAAAGGCTTATGTTTGGGGCAAGTCCAACACATCACTGAATAACTGCCTCCTTATTTTCAAGCATGGTGGTGGCTGCATCGTGGTGTGGGTATGCTTGACATCAGCAAAGATGGGGGAGTTTTTCAGGATAATAAGAAATGAGATGGAGCTAAGCACAGGCAAAATCCTAGATGAAAACCTGCTTCAGTCTGCTTTACACCAGACACTGGGAGACAAATTCACCTTTCAGCAGGACAATAACCTACAACACAAGTGTGATGAGTGTGATGAACGGAGTCAGGCGCAGGAGGGTAATCACCGAATACAGAGTTTATTCCTTCGTTGACACACAAATGCACTCAAATAGCGATCAACGAAACAAGCACAGGGGAAACTCTCATCCCTGGCAAATACACTGTAACGGTAGAATCCAATAATACATAGGCACAGGGTCAAATCTACCCTGGCAACAAAATGTACGAGTAGCTCCACCGAGTTATACTACTCTCACAACTAACAATCACCCACAAGGACAAGGGGGCAGAGGGAACACTTATACATGGACTAATGAGGGGATTAGAACAAGGTGTGTGTTATAAACAGGACAAGACAAATGTGATGATGATTGGGGCGGCAGTAGTTAGTAAGCCGGTGACGACGAACGCCGAAGCCTGCCCGAACAAGGAGGGGAGGCAGCCTCGGCCTAAGTCGTGACAACAAGGCCAAATCTACACTGGTTGTGAATGTTCCTGAGTGGCCAAGTTCGAGTTTTGACTTAAATCTGCTTGAAAATGTATGCAAGACTTGAAAACTGCTGTCTAGCCATCATCCCCAACACCTTGACAAAGCTTGAAGAATTTTGAAAATAATAAATGGACAAATATTGTACAATCCAGGTGTGCAAAGATCTTAGAGACTTTACCCAAGAAGACTCACATCTGTAATCTCTGCTAAATGTGTTTCTAACATGTATTGACTCAGGGGGGTGAATATCTATCTAATCAAGGTATATTAGGGTTTTTATTTTTCATTAATACAAATAAAAAATCCACTTTGAAATGTGTAGATCAATGACAAAAAAACTCACTATAGAATTCATTTTAATCCCAATTTATAATGCAACAAAATGTGAAAAAATTCAGGGGGGGTGAATACTTATGATACCCACTGTAGAAAGATTGTGGTTTAGTGTTAGTGTCCCAATCAGACACCGCTTGGCTGTTTCATTATACACAATAAGCACCATCAATAGGGTCGCTCACAATTTCTCTCTCACATTCACAGTCTCACTCCTCACACTCCTCCTGTGCCCAAACACTCCGAAAGAGGTACCAGAAGAGAATTAGAATGAGAAGCTAAACCCTTCAATCAACAGATTTTTTAATATGAGTGCACTGAATACTTTCTGTGACTCTGTGATTCAGTAAAAATGGGAAAAGCTGACTAAGGCTACAGCAAACCCTGCTTGCACCTATGGCCATATGCATCACCACCCTAATGATATTATACCTTCTCTAGATTAGATAGTATTTGAGTAAAACTATGATGAGTCACTCTTTGTGGAGGCTATTCTGTTTGATTAAACTCTGGATGCACCACAATGACGAGCCACAAGGCCGTTACATAACTTTATTTCAACCTGGGAAGAGAGACAGAGACGTAGAGAGAATCAGAGCATCTGTCATTTAATGGCTGGGTGTGAGAGAGAGATAGAGAGAGAGATATTTGCCAACAGGGGTAATCAGGAGTCTCTGTCTGGCCATGCTAGAGTTTCAATGAATTTCAATGTATTTTATGACTGTGGTAGATTTTTTATTAGTTTCTGGGGTAATTAAAAGTGGAACTGCTCTCCAAAACTAGCCTAAAGCGATGTAAGTAATCATTGCATATTCCCCAAAATGACAATTAACAGCTTAGACGTCCATAAGCAGAATGTTATGCATGACGTAGACAAGAACATTACAAGGGAGGGATGCCCCCATTTCTAAACTTTAGTTCTCAAACTTTAAAAAAACCATAATAGCTGTCTATAGTCTGTGATATGTTGCTAAATGCCATCAATGCAACATATGTTCAATACTAGATTAATCTTGTTTCCATTACATCATTGACTTGTGGCTAAAAAACAAATGTGTTTGTAATTACATATTTTGTGCCAAACTCTTCAACTGCAGTATTAGAATGCCAGTATGGTAGTATATCCTTTGTGACATTTGAGTGGGGGGGGGGTCTCTATTGTTTTCACAGGACCTCCTATTTTTTGGGGGCCTAATATTAAAGACATGTCATTTAATGGTAAACATGTATTACCTTTTAATGTGGCATGAATGCAGTCATGCATGTTGTCATCTGATTGTCAAACAAATCACTTCAAAAAGGCTACCTGCGCAAGTTCGTCCACTCCAAAATAATTCCAGCATCCAAATGAGTGGAAAGAGATAACTGTTACAAAACATCAAAAAGTCACACTCGCCGATTGTCATTAGGCCTACACCCTTGTAGCCTGAATTAATTGATGCATCTTTCTAACAAATTGACCTTTTTTGTAAAAAGAAAAGTCAAGACATCTGAAAAGGGGCTGAACTACAGGACTGTCCTGGGATGAGAAGTTCAGCCACATGGGGCATAAAGAAAGAAAAAACATGACAGAGAGGTGGGGGTGTTTGTTTCATTTGGAATAAGCTTTTATTTTCATATTTATAACTGTAGCAGTACAAAATTACATTTTAAACAAATATGAGAATGGTTAAATTAGTATTATTTAGATACTCCCCCAAAGTATGACTTTTGTTGAGTTTAGGGGGGCTCATATCTCTCATTCAGGAGGGTTTAGCCCCCCTTCTCCCTGCGTAATTCGCACTCTGGACGAACACATGAGTCATCCATGGTTTCCATCAGCAGAATTAAACTCCACAGAGTGACTTCACATCACAGAAGGACCTAAGCCTTGGGTCTTCAAAGACAGGCCTTTCAGACATTCATTCCTCTGATATGTCATAGGACAACCAACAGAAGAACATCATTTATCTTCACTCATCAAATGCATGCTATGTGCAGTAGGACTAGTCTCCCTAGGCAGACGTGTTGCCTCCCACAATGTGAACAATGTTCCAGCAGGTCTGAGATTTCAGAGACTACAGTAGGACTGAGTTTTTAACTAACAACTATACAAATGATATGCTGAGAGTTACCTGACATGAGCTTTGTCTGTTTTAGCACTGTGTGGATGTGTGTGTATTTTCCATGTGGATTCGGCTCCCTGACTGCGTATGTGGTTTGACGTGAGATGGAGGGGGCTAAGCACAGCAGCCAGCACAGCTGTTCCCCATCACATTAGTGTTCTGAGCAATGTTCACAACTATCAGTCAGCATCACTATCAACCATCAGCCAGTATCTCCTCCTGCATCAGCTCCCAGTTACAGATACAAACCAGCTCACTACCTTTCTGGGGCTCTGAAACTCAGACCCAAACAGAATATTATTTGATAGATATTCCATTCAGCGCTGGTCTCAAAATCTGCAGTGGTGTACTTCAAAGTATAGCAGGCTTCTCTCCCAGTCCCCTATCGATCGGTCCAGCTTCTGTCTTCAGGCGGCTTTTCAGGTTGGACTCCATCTCTTGATTGCATTATCACTTAGCCATTGATTGGCCCAGGCGTCTGCAGTGCAATCTAAAAACTCTAACCTATTATTCCAGGTTGTTAGTTATCATTTTCTCCTGGGCATCAGTGTTTTTCTGGAGACTGACCAGGCACGTAGCTTTTATTCCAGACGACTGATTTAATGATTTGGATCCACTGCTTTGTTATTACGCTCAGTGATGAGGTAGTACAAGAAACATCCACTGAACTATTATTATAATCATTTCCTCTGTCCTCTTCTTCAGTCCCTTTGGGAAGAACTTTCTACTCTCTTTCATGATAGAGGACAGACATTTGTTGGATCCTTTTTTTCCCCAATGTCCCTTTTTTGGTGGCACGTTGTGAGGGTGGTTGTTTGTTACCCCAAAGCCACTAAAAGGACTGGGGTTCTAATGCAATGTCTCTCTCAATCTCTGACATTGTAGGACAAACAAAGCATTGGAGTATTGAGAATGGCTGGCTTGAAATCAAGCAGGTGCACTGTGTGAAGAGGTGTGGGTTCAAGCGACTGAAATACCTCAAACAAATAGAAAACATCAACTCAACAGACGTTCCAACTGAGTTCTAATGTCTGTGAAGCTATACTTCTTTATGTGTAACAGCTATTGCTGACACCCTGTACTTTGTGTAGTGTGTAGCAGATATTGCTGAAGCTCTCACTCGGGCGATTGCTGCTTGACCTAAACTCATATCTGCCCATTAGCAAAGTATCCACGTATGTGGTGTTGGATATAATAGCCGTCAGTGTGGCCTTCCTTCCTGATGATCTAATTCAAATACACTGCCCAGTTGGAATCAGCTTAAATCTCAGGCCATTCCGGACTCCCCGTATCCTGCCGTAGTCGATCCAATCTGTTTCTCACACCTGCTGGTGTATTCAAACAAACACACACACACAGACACACTGAGCAGAACGCCGTCCAGATGCTTTTGTTTTTCTATCCTTGTCAGAATATTGTATATGTTTTTGCTACAAACGTGTGTGTTTTTTTGTTTGATCATTCGGAATGCTCCTCAGCCTGTGGCCTTCCAGTTTAAAAGTTTCCCTTTTTATGCATTTCATGGTTAGTGATGTAGCACACACATTTGCTCATTTCATGGTTTGTGATGTAGCACACGCATTTGCTCATTTGATGGTTTGTGACGTAACACACAAGTTGATCTGTTGATCTCATTTTCCTGTAGTCAATTTAACAACTTTCCTGTTTTACGTCAATTCTTTCAACATTTCACTGCATCGCTTTTCTGACTAAGAAATATTCACATTCACCTGACTACTTCTTCTCTCACAGTATTGTGCCTCCCTCATATTGATTACATTTAAAATATATATGTTTTGTAATATTGATGTCACAAATGTTGAATTTTTACAGTTATTTATAAAAATATGTAGTTATTTGACACATGACTGTGTAAAACCTTGCAGTGCTACTTTTTTATCTGAGAGTGAGGCCGATATACATTATATCGTTTTGCAACAAAATTTGATTATTTTTGCCTCTGAAAAACCCCCATCTAGTGATAGATTTCAAACATGTCTGTCATTAAACAACCTCATACCATGATTAGATGGGGGGAAAACACACCTATCTCTTTCATAAGCTCTTTAAACAATAAAATACAATTTACCAACATTTCTGAAAATGGATATATAGTGTTTTAGAATTAAACTCTTCATATATTGATTCACATGTTGTTGCCAGGTGTTCAGAAAACAAGCCAGAGTGGAAGGAAAGAAGTTCAGAGCATGCATAGACCTTGAATTGATGGATAGAAGCTGCCCTCGCTCTCTCCATCTCTCCATCCCTCCATCCATCCCACCCTCCACTCAACCAAATATCTGAGAGGAAAGTGAAAGCAAAGGGCCTCTTGATAAGCCTCTCATCTACAGGGGCCAGGGGAGATTAAAGGGTTCTATAATTGTGTGTGTGTGTGTGTGTGTGTGATGGCCTTTGGATTAGTTTTGTGTGTGTTTATAATGGCAAGGTGAAGATGTGAGTCTCTATACCCTCATCTCTCCTCCTCCCTCCTTCCTCCTTTCCCTTCCTTTCTTCTCCCCAGTAAGATGGAGGGGACTGAAATGATTTGTGGTTTATCTCTGAGTGCAGGGTGGAGTGAGGGCTGTCGTCTGAACCTCCTGAGGTGCTTTTGGGGAACAAACGAGCAGTGTGTGTGTGTGTTTAGTGTGACTGTCTTTGTTGCTCAAGTGTTCAGTTCACGTTTGCCCTCTGATAACCATCCTTATATAAATAGTTGCTCGCCGCAAAAATGTCAGAACCTCAAGGAAATAAATAAACTGTTCTTCCCTCTAAGCTATGTGTAATTTATTTCCACTTAATTTATGTCTGCCATAACTCAATAGTTATTCACTGTACTCTACGGTTGGATGGAGTCTGACAGGCTATTAAGGGTGACTGTTGAGGGTGACTATTGAGGGTAACTATTGAGGGTGACTATCGAGGGTGACTATCGGGGGTGACTATCGAGGGTGACTATTAAGGGTGACTATCGGGGATGACTATCGAGGGTAACTATCAAGGGTGACTATCGAGGGTGACTATCGGGGGTGACTATCGGGGGGTGACTATTGAGGGTGACTATTGAGGGTGACTTGCAGAAACACTGTGCCGAGGGAGAAGGGGAAGAGAAAGGTATGGGGAGTAAAGGGGGACACTTGACTTGCTGTCTCAAATGGCACCCTATTCCCTATATAGTGCACTACTTTTGACTAGGGCCCTAAGTCTCTGGTCAAAAGTTGTGCACAAAATAGGGAATAGAGTGCCATTTGGGACGCAACCTTGGCTGATAGAGTTGTAATGGTAAGTCTGGAGCCATGAGAGCCTTGAGACATCACAGCGTAGCTGTCAGTCAATAAACAGTAACATATTACTCCCCACTTCATTCCATCACCCCTGAAGGGAGTGCTTGTAAAATACTTTTGATTAAAAGTCAAAGTTTATTGAAGGTCTTGCTACTCATTGGCTTTAATTTTGTTTGGGGCGCAAATAGAAAGATTGATCATGGATCGTAGGCTGTTTTTAGGAAGGAAGGAAATGGATGGCTGATATTTAAATTGTATCCCTCTCCCCTTCCATCCGTCTGTGAATTACCCCCCTCACTCCCCACCTCCAAGAGAGGTAGTTGGATGGTGGTGGTTTGTGGTCTGAATTGTTGAGAATTTACCAATTCTTACTCATCTGTAAACACATAGGAGTCCATGGCTGCATCTTAGTAGCCTGACGACTCACACTAAATTCTTCCGCTGTCGATCACTACATATTTTAGTCTGAGACTGCCATCATTAAAGTTGTTTGTGGTGACGAAGGGTGCTGTACAAAACAAAGTAATCAGCGGTTGGATCGTCTCTAACCAATCAGAGTATCAAAGCCAATGATGAAAGTATCAAAGCCAGTGACGAATGACCAACCCATCGGCTTCTGGACCAATCAGACGGCCCAAATGTGTTCACATTCGGTGAACGTTCGGGGAGGTACTCAGATCCAGACTCATTGCGGAGAAGAAACTAACGTCCATGAGCGTGGCGTAGAGTTTGGGCATAGCAAGGAGTCTGGGTAGTAGTGCTGAGCGATTAACATACCATTTTTTTTTTTTTTTTTGGGGGGGTTATTAAACAACTAATTGACCAACGTCGGTTCAATTACTTGAAATCCATTTAGCTCTGGGGGTTTTTGTGAGCCCAACACAACTCTAGAGAGAAATCAAATCATTCATGAGAAAAATCAACTCAAGAGCTATGTTGGACCATAGCCAGGGGAAGTAGTTTGCTGATTTTTCATTTGACGGGGAGAGTTTTTGCCCGCGCTGCAGACGACTATATATCGGTCCACTAATGCAGGACTCTTAAAGGCCCAGTGCACTACTTTTGTGGACAAATAATGTTTTTCAAAAATAAAAATAGCAATTTTTTATTATGATTTTTCAGGGGGTGCTGCAGCACCCTCAGCACCCTTACTTCCTGCGGCTATGTGTGGGACGCTGGGCTGAAGGGAGTTGTAGTTTTCATTAAGCAAATATTCAACCTAGTTCAGCGCAGAAATGTGGTAATTAACTACAATCACCATAATCTATTGCGCCTGTTTTTTCCAGCTCAGGCAGAGATGGATACCCTTTTACGCCTGCTACGTTAGGTTAGATACACACAGACCGCATAGACCGCATGAGAGAGGAATGTACACAACACAATGATGAGAGAGAGGGATGGAGACAGTTCGTGAAAGTATGCCTTATCTTCTTTGAAGAACTAGTAAAAGGAAAACTCTGCAGCTATCCTAGCTAAATAGGATGACTAAAGACAGAACAGTATGGGGCGTACAGAGATAACGTTGTCTGAGCAGAGATTATGACTTTAAGGAATGACAAATAATAAAATCATCAAATAAAAACTAAGTGATATACACAACTGAAATATTGTATTATTTCATAGTAATTTGCTATTTTTCTCTTGATGTCTACCCAATGTGGACCTGACAGAAACAATGGAATATTTTCAATGTTTTGGCAATTGAATGTTCATTATTTTGTGCTTCCAAATAATTGTAATGTCATTATTTCATAGTGCATTTAATGTTGAAAAAAACGATCAAAACCGAAATCGAATACCATGATTATTTTGTAATAATCGAACCGAAACCGAAACGACCTAGAAAACCACTAATCCCTCAGCAGGCAAGCATCATAGGGCTCTGGTCAAAAGTAGTGAACAATAGGGAATAGGGTACCATTTGGGACACACCCTATTTCTTCCCTTTGGCCTCTTGCTGTTGTGTTGTGTCTCTGGTTCTTTCTTCTTTAGATGAGAGCCTCAGCTCTCTCAACCCCATTGCTCCCCATTTTGAATGTGACTGTTTGAAATAGAAACGTAACCTTTGGATGACTCCAAGTATTATCACTAAGAGAGGATACCAAATGTAAACAGGCTTCTGTGTGTGTGTGTGTTTATGTGTGTGTGTGTGTGTTTATGTGTGTGTGTGTGTTTATGTGTGTGTGTTTATGTGTGTGCGTTTGTGCTTGCGTATGTGCGTGTGCTTGTGACCATTAGTCAGTAGAGGCCCATAAAAGCACAGCTGTGATGGATTTGGCCGTATAGCTCCGCAGCTGCGTGATCATATACAATCAGGCCACATCAAGGGCCTCAGCCTTGGGAGCCAAGCTGCCGACCCAGCCAAGGGAACAACCTATATTTATGGGATTACTTTGGCCCAAGTGCCCAGGCCCCTTAATATCTGTCTTAGCCAGCGATGGCAGGCGACTGTCTGTCGTTTTTCATTTACTCCGCTGCTTTGCTACTTAAAACATTCACAAGGGTTGTGTTTTAGTGTGTGTTTTTGGCTTGATTATGAGTTTGGCTAAAAGGAATTGTTCAGATTGTACAAAATATAAAGTTCACTGTGTGAAAAATTCAAATTTTACATCCATTTCTTAGCAACTATACCTATGACAGGAAGGGCACTTTTGCCTGCATCTGAAACGGCACTCTATTCCCTAAATAGTACAGTACTTTTGACCAGAGGCCTATTGAACCTGGTCAAACATAGTGAACTATATAGGGAGTATGAGACCATCCCATCTTTCAGATTGATCTATCTGTCATGCCTGTCAAAGAGGAGACACATTATCATCTCATCAGCTGCTCACTCACAGGACAGTCTGTTAACCCCTCTGTCTCTCTGTCAATGTATCATCAGCCAATGCAGCTGTAGGGTTAATGGGTCATGGAAGATGGAAGTCTGCTTTATTGACTATCATAAAGGCATTTCTCACCCAAGTCAGATTTCTGTCATTTTGATTGGCTGTCATAATGGTATTCCTCAGCCAATCACACTCAGGTCAGATTTTCTGTAGTTTTTCCCCCCACTAAGGCTGAGGTTGTGATGGGTCTTAAAACGTGGAATAAAAACATTTGTTGTCCTTGTCTCACCTCCCTCCCTCCATTCCTCTCCTCTCTCCCTCCCCACTCTCTCTCTCTCCCCCTTCTCACCATCTCTGTCTCGATCTGCTACAATCTCTAATCCCGGCATGCAACAAATGACCCAGAAAAACAAACACACCGAGTAATTGTATTATAGCTGGACCAACACTAAACCCCTGTCTGTCCACACGTGATGCAGTCATTCTCCTCTCCATGCGGTGCTCCACCTGATGCCAATATGCCTGTATGTGTGTGTGTGTGTGTGTGTGTGTATGTGTGTGTGTGTATTCTTATTTTACCTTTATTTTAATATCAGAGAGTCCCATTGAGACCAAGGTCTCTTTCACAAGGGAGCCCTGCATGCACACAATTGACAAAATACAATAGAATACAAATATACACAATTACAAAGACACTTGAGAAAAACATTCCTAACTAACTAACTAACTAACTAACTCATCAATATTTTTTTTAAAGACAGCTTTTCTCTGTCCCTCAATCGTATAGCCTCAATCCTAACCCTAGCATCATTACCAACATATTTCTTTGTTTTGAATAATTTTAGGGAGTGATTAGGTATTATTTGTTTTGCTGTTCTAGACTATGGTTATTAACCTTTGTTGACATGTACTTGATATGACAAGTCTGACATGAATGTCCTTGTGCAGAATGCTATCAAACAAATGAATTCAGGAGCTAACGTGTTTTTCTCCTGTTGCCTGGAAACACCTCAAATATTCAATTGTGTAGAGAGTGGTCAATATACTGAGTTCTGAATAATATATGCTGTTTGCTGCCGTTAGGCATGGCTCTGGATGGTGGGATGAAGAGACAGAGAGAGCGAGCGAGAGAGTGAGAGGGGGGTTGAGGGCAAGAGAGGGAGAGGGCGAGGGAGAGGGGGTGAGGGAGGGAGGGAGGGAGGGAGGGATAAAATATGTTAAATATATATATATATATATATATATATATGAGAGAGAGAGAGAGAGAGAGAGAGAGAGAGAGAGAGAGAGAGAGACTAAGTGAACTGCCATGGTTCTGGTTATTTTAAATACATTTTTCAGATGTAAAATGAATTACTAAACATTTTTAAGCCCACGTTTTATCATAATTATTTATAAAAACATAGTCAGCAGTATTTTGCGGAGGGGGCACACTGACTGGACCAGGCAACGAGTACCCCACCCTATTCTCCCTAGTAAGTGATTCCTTCCAAGGTGCACCACGAATCAAAGATATTCTAGGCAGGATGCTAGATACTCCTGAGTGGCGCAGTGGTATAAGGCACTGCATCACAGTGCTAACTGTGCCACTAGATCCTGGTTCGAATCCAGGCTCTGTCGCCGCGGCCGGGAGACTCATGGGCGGTGCACAATTGGTCCAGGGTAGGGGAGGGAATGGCCGGCAGGGATGTAGCTCAGTTGATAGAGCATGGTGTTTGCAACGCCAGGGTTGTGGGTTTGATTCCCACAGGGGGCCAGTATAAAAAAAATATGTATTCACTAACTGTAAGTCGCTCTGGATAAGAGCGTCTGCTAAATGACTAAAATGTAATGTAAATGTAGATACTCTAGTGTGTGCAGACAGTATCGTCAGTGGAGGAGGAGAGAGAGTGTAGAGTGCCACACACAGGATTTGATTTTAGCTGCCGGTTATGGGCATGACTCGCAGGAGGTATATTTGTGGTCCTCTGTAGCTCAATTGGTAGAGCATGGCGCTTGTAACGCCAGGGTAGTGGGTTCGATCCCCGGGACCACCCATACGTAAAAATGTATGCACACATGACTGTAAGTCGCTTTGGATAAAAGCGTCTGCTAAATGGCATATTATTATTATTTGTAAATGTATTTGATCAAGCTATGTAGCCTATTGATTCCTTGTTGATGAATAAATAAAACAAAAATGTTTAGTTGTTTCTCTGTAATACTAGTCAGTAGCCGCCTAGTAATATTATTAAGTTGGCTTTAGCTAGCCTGCTAGATAGGTTCCTAATCTCCCAACCTCATAACTAGCTACCAAGCCATTTCAGGCTGTCAATCAAGTTAGAGTAGCTTGTCTAACTATCTTACATTTACATTTACATTTACATCATTTATCCAGAGCGACTTACAAATTGGTGCATTCAACTTAGGATAGCCAGTGGGACAACCACCTTTTTTACAATTTATTTTTTATGGGGGGTGGGGGAAGAAGGATTACTTTATACTATTCCAGGTATTCCTTAAAGAGGTAGGGTTTCAAGTGTCTCCGGAGGGTGGTCAGTGACTCCGCTATCCTGGCGTCGTGGGGGAGCTTGTTCCACCATTGGGGTGCCAGAGCAGCGAATAACTTTGACTGGGCTGAGCGGGACCAACACATCCTCCGAGATCTTAGCTGAAATGCCTGCTGGCAAGGTTGTTCAACTATAGAAAATACTCACATTTATTATTGGGTGATACTAATTTATATACTATGATACTATATACAGTCATGGTCAAAAGTTTTGAGAATGACACAAATATGAATTTTCACAAAGTCTGCTGCCTCAGTTTTTATGATGGCAATTTGCATAATGTTATGAAGAGTGGTCAGATGAATTGCAATTAATTGCAAAGTCCCTCTTTGCCATGAAAATGGCAATTTGCCATGAAAATGCATTTCAGCCCTGCCACAAAAGGACCAGCTGACATCATGTCAGTGATTATCTCGTTAACACAGGTGAGAGTGTTGACGAGGACAAGGCTGGAGATCACTCTGTCATGCTGATTGAGTTAGAATAGCAGACTGGAAGCTTTAAAAGGAGGGTGGTGCTTGAAATCATTGTTCTTCCTCTGTTAACCATGTTTACCTGCAAGGAAACATGTGCCGTCATCATTGCTTTGCACAAAAAGGGCTTCACAGGCAAGGATATTGCTGCTAGTAAGATTGCACCTAAATCAACCATTTATCGGATCATCAAGAACTTCAAGAAGAGAGGTTCAATTGTTGTGAAGAAGGCTTCAGGGCGCCCAAGAAAGTCCAGCAAGCGCCAGGACCGTCTCCTAAAGTTGATTCAGCTGTGGGATCGAGGCACCACCAGTGCAGAGCTTGCTCAGGAATGGCAGCAGGCAGGTGTGAGTGCATCTGCACGCACAGTGAGACGAAGACTTTTGGAGGATGGCCTGGTGTCAAGAAGGGCAGCGAGGAAGCCACTTCTCTCCAGGAAAAACATCAGGGACAGACTGATATTCTGCAAAAGGTACAGGGATTGGGCTGCTGAGGACTGGGGTAAAGTCATTTTCTCTGATGAATCCCCTTTCCGATTGTTTGGGGCATCCGGGAAAAAGCTTGTCTGGAGAAGTCAAGGTGAGCGCTACCATCAGTCCTGTGTCATGCCAACAGTAAAGCATCCTGAGACCATTCATATGTGGGGTTGCTTCTCAGCCAAGGGAGTGGGCTCACTCACAATTTTGTCTAAGACAGCCATGAATAAAGAATGGTACCAACACATCCTCCGAGAGCAACTTCTCCCAACCATCCAAGAACAGTTTGGTGACGAACAATGCCTTTTCCTGCATGATGGAGCACCTTGCCATAAGGCAAAAGTGATAACTAAGTGGCTCGGGGAATAAAACATCGACATTTTGGGTCCATGGCCAGGAAACTCCCCAGACCTTAATCCCATTGAGAACTTGTGGTCAATCCTCAAGAGGCGGGTGGACAAACAAAAACCCACAAATTCTGACAAACTCCAAGCATTGATTATGCAAGAATGGGCTGCCATCAGTCAGGATGTGGCCCAGAAGTTAATTGACAGCATGCCAGGGCGGATTGCAGAGGTCTTGAAAAAGAAGGGTCAACACTGCAAATATTGACTCTTTGCATAAACTTAATGTAATTTTCAATAAAAGCCTTTGACACTTATGGAATGCTTGTAATTATACTTCAGTATACCATAGTAACATCTGAGAAAAATATCTAAAAACACTGAAGCAGCAAACTTTGTGAAGACCAATATTTGTGTCATTCTCAAAACTTTTGACCACGACTGTACTATTGTGGCAGTTGTACTAAACTCCTAAGGCATAACATTGCTTCAAGAATCAATGTGCATCATTAATTAAAATGACAAATGAACAGGTAAAGAGGTATGCATAGATAACCTATTCAGAAAAATATACATATTTTGTACACACAGTGCTGTGACGTCCCATTATGTCTGGCGGAAATCAATCACTGCATTCCACATTAAGAAACTCATACCAACAGTCAAGCATGGTGGTGGTAGTGTGAGGGTTTGGGGATGCTTTGCTGCCTCAGGACCTGGACGACTTGCCTTAATAGAAGGAACCATGAATGCTGCTCTGTATCAGAGAATTCTACAGGAGAATGTCAGGCCATCCGTCTGTGAGCTGAAGCTGAAGCGCAGCTGGGTCATGCAGCAAGACAATGATCCAAAACACACAATCAAGTCTACATGAAAATTGTAAAAAATCTACTAATTAGAAGTTTTGGAATGGCCTAGTCAAAGTCCAGACCTAATCCCAATTGAGATGTTGTGGCAGGACTTGAAACGAGCAATTCATGCTTGAAAACCCACAAACGTTGCTGAGTTAAAGCAGTTCTGCATGCAACAGTGGGCCAAAATTCCTCCACAGCGATGTGAGAAACTGATCAACAACTACAGGAAGCATTTGGTTGCAGTCATTGCAGCTAAAGGTGGCACAACCAGTTATTGAGTGTAAGGGGGCAATTACTTTTTCACACAGGGGAATTGGGTGTTGCATAACATTGTTAATTAAATAAATAAAATAAGTATCAATTTTTTTGGTTATTTGTAAACTCAGGTTCCCTTTATCTAATATTAGGTTTTGGTTGAAGATCTGATAACATTAAGTGGTCCTCTGTAGCTCAATTGGTAGAGCATTGCGCTTGTAACGCCAGGGTAGTGGGTTCGATCCCCGGGACCACCCATACGTAAAAATGTATGCCCGTATGACTGTAAGTCGCTTTGGATAAAAGCGTCTGCTAAATGGCTTATTATTATTTATTATTATAAGTATAAAATAGAGAAAATCAGAAACGGGGCAAATACTTTTTCACGCACTGTAGAATTAGGCATAATGATTATGGCTCTAGCTTGCAGGAAAAAGCTTCATGTGTTGGAAAAATTCACAATTCTCTCCCGCTCCATCCTCACATACTTTGTGCACCCTCTAAAATAATGGGTGCATGACGCCCTTGGTTCTGCCGATAGGTCCCAAATCAAATCAACCAGCAGAATGGATGTTGTTCCACTTCCAATAACTCAATTAATATTCCAAGTCTCCAAGTTCACCAGCCAATCGCCTGCAGTCCACAAACAAATGCCAGTACACTTGCAATGATCCAGGCCCACTCAAAAGTCAAAATCCTGACAAGCGCTCTAGGGGTTTCTTGGCCTCCATGTTGAATTGAAACCCTATTTCGGCTGAGGCTATCGTTAATGCATGAGGGTTAGCATGGCTGTATTATAATTCCTGTTTGTGCTCACCGTCCATTGCTGCTGCTTCGAGAGACTCTGCTTCAATTCGGATATACCCTCCTTCCATTTTGGTTCTCTGCCCAGGTGGGGGTTCCACAATTTTGGCCCTGGGAGGAGTCTGGTTACACAGCCATCCAGATGAGGCTAAATGAGGTGAAACTGTTTATGTGTGCCCTTGGTTCTGCCAAAGGGACCAACATTAGGAGACAAGTCAGCTAACTACTAATATTGCAAGTCGTAGTCGAGAAATCCTGACTGTCTGTAGAGGGAGAAGAGAGAGTGAGAGATAGTTACCTACCCCCTATGTTACTTTGTAATGTGCATAACAACTTTAGAGTCAAAAGAAGTGATCAATGATGGTATATTGGCTGGTAATTCTGTGCATACTGTAGCTATCTATTTTCTACTTTAAATTATGGAAATGTGTTGTAGTGTATTGATGCTGAGCAGAACCTATGTCCTCTATATCTCCACTGTGTCACATGGTCATGCCCCCTGTTGTAGAACAGACAGTAATGATAAACTATTGTATCTACCACCCATTTATCCTAGCATGAGGGCAATCCATTGGGCAGTGATACATTACACACACACACACACACACACAAATGTCAGACTGTACTATCTCTCCAAATGCACCCTTACACATCATCAGTCGTTTCTCATGGGGCTTGGGGGATGTGATGTGGAGCTGATGACTGTGGGTATCACTGTAGCACAGGAGAGCTAACTAAATGACTGTGTATGCGTGTGTGCGTGTGTATTTGTTTGTGCATGCGTGGGTGGGAAGTGTGTGCCTGCATGTGTGTGCGTGTGTGTGCATGTGTATCTGTGTGTGTGTGTGTGATTATAACCTTTAAACCTTCAGCTCTCTTGGGGCATGACCTGGTTGGTTGGTTGCACTGGACAGTTGGCACAGCCTAGCTACCCATAATCCTTTTTATACAGACACTCCCTGGACAGAGCTTCATTTACCACAGGATACAGAGTTTGACACAGTCCTGTTCAGTCGCACAGCACTGTCTTGTAGATCAACTCTAGGTAACCATTCCGGCTCTCACTCACCTCTTTCAGAATGAATGGGGCCTTTTTGGCTCTAGCTCACCTCTAGGCTTTCAGAATGAATGGAGGTATTCTGACTCTAGCTCACATCTAGGCAACCAGAATGACTGGGCCATGCTGGCTCTAGCTCAAGGCAGTTCTCGTCTGTGCTGTTTTGGGTTATGAGCGTACCCCTTACTAAAAAAAGTGTTCAAACTTGCAGCTTCACATGTAAGAAAACTCAACATGTGAAAATCTCACTTTCACGTGGAATTGCAAGTTCCCATTTGGAAATCTAATTTGCAGTTTCACGTGTAATAAACATTCACATGTGAAAATCTAACTTTCACATGTAGAATTGCAAGTTCACATGTTGTGGTAAAATAGTGTTATTCTCCTCACATATAAAAAAGTTGTGTTAACATGTTGCAGTAGCAATGTTTCTTTCCACATATGGAATTGCAAATTCTGTAATGCCATTCTGTAAAAAGGTAACTTAGCCGACCTGAGTATAATAATTCAAGTGCGTTCAAAATGATTATTTATAATTTTTTGCGCCATCTATTCAGAGTCTTACTGCTGCAGTGGTACGCCTATCTTCTTCATACATTGGTCAGTGACTGTTGGAAGAAGCCCAGTGAAAAGAACCCAGAAGCTAGCACGCCGTGTCTACTTACTTATCCTGTTTAACATGTTAAAATTAGTGCTGTTAACTCAAGTTAACTTTTAGTACTTTTTTGTATCGCATTGTCTGAAAGTGTCCAAAATACACTGAAAACATCCAAAATACATCATCTATACAGCTAAAAACAACAATGCGATGTCGAAACAAGTTGACTTTGAGGTTAAAGAAAGTGTGCTTATCGATTTACCAGATTTTGCTAACTGTTACTTTGGACAAAATCAAGACTTCAATATTCTTGTAGTGCTTTTTGTATAAAAAACTCTTAAATTACAGCTTAATTTGAGCAAATTATGAATTTGCGATTAATCGTGCGATAAACTGGATTTTGAATCGTTTGACAGCCCTAGTTGACATTAAAATGTGAAAATGCACAAGTGAAAGTGTAGCTGACATGAGTCGGTCCTGGTTATGTGATGAGGTAGCGCCGCTTGTGACTTCAAAGTAAGTTTTGTCCCTCTTGGTCCAATGGTCAAGATGTTGGCTTCTCCTGTGGGAGAGCTGGGTTCTAATCCTGCCAGTTACACAAGCACTCGTGAAACGTGAAATGTTGGGAAATCATGTGTCTTAGTCATGTGAAATGTCACACATGTTTCCGAAACCCACGTGTCTGTTTTTCCAACATCACATTTTTCAAATGTGATTTGTTCACGTGAAAATATTATTGTGAAACGTCCAAAACTCTGACTCGTGAAAATGTCACGTGATTAATTTTTTACCTATGCAATTTTTCACGTGATTTGTTCACATTTTTGTTCACGTGTCTGAAAACCAGATGTTTTTTCATGTGTTCTTTTCACATGTTTTTTTCATGTGTTTTTTTGTAAGGGTACCTGCTGTCTACTTTAAACTGACACTAATCTTAAATTACTTGAATCTCCCAAAAAGTATATATTTCGGAGTTCCTGTCCTGTGTGTGAGGTAAAAATCAAACAGAGCAAATCCACATAAACCTGGATAGATATAGTGTAAAATTTTAAATATAACTGTCCATCACATAGAAATAAATATTACATATAATTGTATACAGTTGATTGATGTTTTAGCGCATGATAAATCAACAGGCTGTTGTGTATGACGATAAAGACTATTAGAGCAACGGTTATGTCGTAGCCAGGCTCTGTCGTAGCCGGCCGCGACCGGGAGACCCATGGGGCGGCGCACAATTGGCCCAGCATCGTCCAGGGTAGGGGAGGGAATGGCCGGCAGGGGATGTAGCTCAGTTGGTAGAGCATGGCGTTTGCAACGCCAGGGTTGTGGGTTCGATAAAAATAATGTATGTGCTAACTGTAAGTCGCTCTGGATAAGAGCGTCTGCTAAATGACTAAAAATGTAAATGTAAAAAAATGGTTATGTGTAAGTGTATTTGTGTGTGTGTGTGTGTGTTTGTTTGTATGTGTGTGTCTGATCATGATTCTCTGCGGCTTGCCGGGCGAGACAGGGACAACTAAAGGCTTTTAGTGACCTCTACAATCTCTGCTAACCTTCACCAGAGAGATAGAGAGAGAGAGAGAAAACAGGAAGGAAATAAGAACATGCGAGAGCGAGAGAGAGAGAGAGAGAGAGAGAGAGAGAGAGAGAGAGAGAGAGAGAGAGAGAGAGAGAGAGAACAGGTGAATGATGGAGGGAGGAAGGGGTAAGTGTCGCACATATAGAGATAGAGAGAGTTGGAGTGAGTGTCAGAGAGAGAGAGAAAGGAAGACAGAAGCAGAGAGAGGAAGTCGAGAGGTGAGTGTGCCTGTCAGATAGAGAGATTGATTGATGGAAAAGCCACCTGAGCTCCATCTTCCTCTGTCTGTCTCTGTGACTCATAAAACCTTTGAGATCGAATATCATCTCTCCAGCCCTCATATGTTAATGACAGAGAGCCACAGACTCGGCTTCACAGAGAGGGAGACACAACAAAGCACCAAGACCAGTGAGACGAGATCAGACTGCATCAGACAGGAGGAAAGCCAATAGCTTCCAAGAGGGTGCTACAAAACACATAACAAATGTTTTTTTGTTTTTTTATCATTGTGCATGCATTTTGAGGATGACTGACTGACTGTTAAAAAGTCTGTTCCCTTTCTATTTAAATGGTTTGAGTTGTGTTGTTATATACCATCCTCCCTTCTCCAGACTATACCACTGTTCCTACTGTCCTGTAACTGCTGGCCAGTGTCCATGTCCCGGTTGGTGTGTTTGGCCGGGCCCAGAGGGGTTGCTGGGAGTTCAGAAGGGATAGATTTACATTTACATTTTAGTCATTTAGCAGACGCTCTTATCCAGAGCGACTTACAGTTAGTGAGTGCATACATGTTCATACTGGCCCCCCGTGGGAAACGAAACCACAACCCTGGCGCTGCAAGCGCCATGCTCTACCAACTGAGCTACAGGGGACATGAAGTAAACAGAGTAATGAAAGCTAAATGGTTTTTGTGACATTTCATAGCATACCTCATTGAGGTAATAGTCTATATATCCACCCAAAACACATATGAAGAATGCATGTTGTTACTTAAATTGTCATGTCATAATTTGAAGATTACAATCGTGGTGCATATACAGTACAACAACCATGCAAACAAGCAAGTGTGCGTACCACTTAAAATTATTACAGTAATTAAAGGTGAAATCAGAGGCTTAAAGCAGTCTGGCTCAGACACGTTCACCATGAAGTGGTATGCCAGGCCGTCATTGTAAATAAGAATTTGTTCTTAATTATTTCGCCTGGATAAATAAAGGTTAAATAGATTTTAAAAGTATGCCTTTGAGTAATTTAATTGTTGACAATTTAAAACAATATTTTGAAACCAACCAAAATGTTCAATGTAATATCCAAAATGAAGCTCAAATAACTCACTTTCAATATACAAGCAAAAATATACTTTGCCTATTAATGCATGGCCACTTATTAACTTTATATAGTGAATATAAAGTATAATACATGTACAATTTTAATTACATTTTGAACAGTAAAGTCAAAAAGTCTTAGTCATGAACCAACATGAGAGAAATGATCCCATCAACCTTAGTTAACAGTTACTCATACAGTTCACTTCAACTAGATCTGTGTGTTGTGTTGCCGTGGTGATCTGTGTATTGCTGTCATGGACGGTTACTCAGCCGGTCAGCTGGTGCTCTCTGGTCCTGTAATCCCTCATATAATCTCCACATCACCACCACTACTGGGGCTGTAATCCCTGATATAATCTCCACATCACCACCACTGCTGGGGCTGTAATCCCTGAAATATTCTCCACATCACCACCACTACTACTAGTTGTGCACCGGGGATCTTCAGTTTCTTGGCAATTTCTCGCATGGAATAGCCTTCATTTCTCAGAACAAGAATAGACTGATGAGTTTCAGAAGAAAGTTATTTGTTTCTGGCTAATTTGAGCCTGTAATCGAACCCACAATTGCTGATGCTCCAGATACTCAACTAGTCTCAAGAAGGCCAGTTTTATTGTTTCTTTAATCAGCAGTTTTCGGCTGTGCTAACATACAGTTGAAGTCAGAAGTTTACATACACCTTAGCCAAATACATTTAAACTCAGTTTAAACAGACATTTAATCCTAGTACAAATTCCCTGTTTTAGGTCAGTTAGGATCACCACTTTATTTTAAGAATGTGAAATGTCAGAATAATAGTAGAGAGAATGATTTATTTCATATTTTATTTCTTTCATCACATTCACAGTGGGTCAGAAGTTTACATACACTCAATTAGTATTTAGTAGCATTGCCTTTAAATTGTTTAACTTGGGTCAAGTGTTTCAGGTAGCCTCCCACAAGCTTCCCACAATAAATTGGGTGAATTTTGGACCATTCCTCCTGACAGAGCTGGTGTAACTGAGTCAGGTTTGTAGGCCTCCTTGCTCGCACACACTTTTTCAGTTCTGCCCACAAATTTTCTATAGGATTGAGGTCAGGGCTTTGTGATGACCACTCCAATACCTTGACTTTGTTGTCCTTAAGCCATTTTGCCACAACTTTGGAAGTATGCTTTGGGTCATTGTCCATTTGGAAGACCATTTGCGACCAAGCTTTAACTTCCTGACTGATGTCTTGAGATGTTGCTTCAATATACAGTGGGGGAAAAAAGTATTTAGTCAGCCACCAATTGTGGAAGTTCTCCCACTTAAAAAGATGAGAGAGGCCTGTAATTTTCATCATAGGTACACGTCAACTATGACAGACAAATTGAGAGAAAAAATTCCAGAAAATCACATTGTAGGATTTTCTATGAATTTATTTGCATATTATGGTGGAAAATAAGTATTTGGTCACCTACAAACAAGCAAGATTTCTGGCTCTCACAGACCTGTAACTTCTTCTTTAAGAGGCTCCTCTGTCCTCCACTCGTTACCTGTATTAATGGCACCTGTTTGAACTTGTTATCAGTATAAAAGACACCTGTCCACAACCTCAAACAGTCACACTCCAAACTCCACTATGGCCAAGACCAAAGAGCTGTCAAAGGACACCAGAAACAAAATTGTAGACCTGCACCAGGCTGGGAAGACTGAATCTGCAATAGGTAAGCAGCTTGGTTTGAAGAAATCAACTGTGGGAGCAATTAATAGGAAATGGAAGACATACAAGACCACTGATAATCTCCCTCGATCTGGGGCTCCACGCAAGATCTCACCCCCGTGGGGTCAAAATGATCACAAGAACGGTGAGCAAAAATCCCAGAACCACATGGGGGGACCTAGTGAATGACCTGCAGAGAGCTGGGACCAAAGTAACAAAGCCTACCATCAGTAACACACTACGCCGCCAGGGACTCAAATCCTGCAGTGCCAGACGTGTCCCCCTGCTTAAGACAGTACATGTCCAGGCCCGTCTGAAGTTTGCTAGAGTGCATTTGGATGATCCAGAAGAGGATTGGGAGAATGTCATATGGTCAGATGAAACCAAAATAGAACTTTTCGGTAAAAACTCAAGTCGTCGTGTTTGGTGGACAAAGAATGCTGAGTTGCATCCAAAGAACACCATACCTACTGTGAAGCATGGGGGTGGAAACATCATGCTTTGGGGATGTTTTTCTGCAAAGGGACCAGGATGACTGATCCGTGTAAAGGAAAGAATTAATGGGGCCATGTATCGTGAGATTTTGAGTGAAAACCTCCTTCCATCAGCAAGGGCATTGAAGATGAAACGTGGCTGGGTCTTTCAGCATGACAATGATCCCAAACACACCGCCCGGGCAACGAAGGAGTGGCTTCGTAAGAAGCATTTCAAGGTCCTGGAGTGGCCTAGCTAGTCTCCAGATCTCAACCCCATAGAAAATCTTTGGAGGGAGTTGAAAGTCCGTGTTGCCCAGCGACAGCCCCAAAACATCACTGCTCTAGAGGAGATATGCATGGAGGAATGGGCCAAAATACCAGCAACAGTGTGTAAAAACCTTGTGAAGACTTACAGAAAACGTTTGACCTGTGTCATTGCCAACAAAGGGTATATAACAAAGTATTGAGAAACTTTTGTTATTGACCAAATACTTATTTTCCACCATAATTTGCAAATAAATTCATAAAAAATCCTACAATGTGATTTTCTGGATTTTTTCCCCTCTTTTTGTCTGTCATAGTTGACGTGTACCTATGATGAAAATTACAGGCCTCTCTCATCTTTTTAAGTGGGAGAACTTGCACAATTGGTGGCTGACTAAATACTTTTTTCCCCCACTGTATCCACATAATTGTCCTTCCTCATGATGCCATCTATTTTGTGAAGTGCACCAGTCCCTCCTGCAGCAAAGCACACCCACAACATGATGCTGCCACCCCGTGCTTCACGGTTGGGATGGTGTTCTTCGGCTTGCAAGCCACCCCCTTTTTCCTCCAAACATAACGATGGTCATTATGGCCAAACAGTTCTATTTTTGTTTCATCAGACCAGAGGACATTTCTCCAAAAAGTACGATCTTTGTCCCCATGTGCAGTTGCAAACCGTAGTCTGGCTTTTTTATGGCTGTTTTGGAGCAGTGGCTTCTTCCTTTGCTGAGCGGCCTTTCAGGTTATGTCGATATAGGACTTGTTTTACTGTGGATATAGATACTTTTGTACCTGTTTCCTCCAGCATCTTCACAAGGTCCTTTGCTGTTGTTCTGGGATTGATTTGCACTTTTCGCACCAAAGTACGTTCATCTCTAGGAGACAGAACGCGTCTCCTTCCTGAGTGGTATGACGGCTCTGTGGTCCCATGGTGTTTATACTTGCGTACTATTGTTTGTACAAATGAACATGGTACCTTCAGGTGTTTGGAAATTGCTCCCAAGGATGACACTACTGGGGCTGTAATCCGTGATATAATCTCCACATCACCACCACTACTGGGGCTGTAATCCCTGATATAATCTCCACATCACCACCACTACTGGGGCTGTAATCCGTGATATAATCTCCACATCACCACCACTACTGGGGCTGTAATCCCTGATATAATCTCCACATCACCACCACTACTGGGGCTGTAATCCCTGATATAATCTCCACATCACCACCACTACTGGGGCTGTAATCCGTGATATAATCTCCACATCACCACCACTACTGGGACTGTAATCCCTGATATAATCTCCACATCACCACCACTACTGGGGCTGTAATCCCTGACATATCGCTGACTTTTTTACATAAAGGTTTACATGACTACTGCCATATTCGGCCTACTGCCATAATCAGTTAAATATCAAATTGTTATACATGTAAACATACTCAATGAATGGCAATCAGCATTGACATTCTGCCCTGGCATTTCAACCACACACACGTGAACACTGACATTATCCGCATCTGTGTTGACGCAGAATCACAAATTACAACATAATCAACTGTGTGTGTGTGTAGGTGTGTGTGTGCACGCGCAACCTTGTGTGTGTATGTGTGTGTGAGCATACATGCAATAATTTGTGTGTGTGCGTGCGCGTGCGTGCGCATGCGTGCGCGCGTGTATGTCTGTGTTTGGGTGTGTCTGTATATCCCCCCTAGCTCATTGTGTGAGGTTTAAGTTGAGACGGCCTAGTTCTTTAGTGAGGGTTATGAGTTAATGCTCTCTGAGCTCTAGCCAGACCACAGGGTTAGTGAGGTTGATGCTTTATGTCTCAAATCTCCTTACTCAAATTGAGTTTTTAAATTAGAGTTTAGATTACCCAGTTTTGAGACCCTGTTGAGGTATATTCTCTCCCCACCTGAGCTGTTCTCTCTCTCGCTCTCTCTCTCGCTCTCTTCTATCTCTCTATGTTCCCCTGTCTTTTTTTCATCTTTCATTAACGAGCGCTGCATAATGACGTTAATGAGTTCATTAAGTGGGTAAATACTTAGCATGACATTTTCCCCCGACACCTCCTTGTTATCCCCCTCCCTCCCTCCCTCTATCTCTATTTTTCTCTCTCTGCTTTCCCCTCTCCCTTTTCACCCATATCTATCTATCTATCTATCTATCTATCTATCTATCTATCTATCTATCTATCTATCTATCTATCTATCTATCTATCTGTCTGTCTGTCTGTCTGTCTGTCTGTCTGTCTGTCTGTCTGTCTGTCTGTCTGTCTGTCTGTCTGTCTGTCTGTCTGTCTGTCTGTCTGTCTGTCTGTCTGTCTGTCCGTCCGTCCGTCCGTCCGTCCGTCCGTCCGTCCGTCCGTCCGTCCGTCCGTCCGTCCGTCCGTCCGCCCGCCCGCCCGCCCGCCCGCCCGCCCGCCCGCCCGCCCGCCCCTGAGTTCTCACTCCCTCCCTCCCCTTCTCTCTCTCCTGGTCTCCCTCCCTCTCTCTATCACTCCCCCTCTCTCTATCGCTCCCTCTCTCTCTCGTTCTCTATCTCTCATTCTCTCTTAGGTGGAAAGCTCATTGGTCTCAAACCCCTACTTGTGTTGGACATACTCTTTCAGGCCACAAATTCCTAAAAACAAATGTTTATCCTATTTGTGTGTATGTTGGACCAGATGTCTATTGCCAAATGTGACAATGACCATAGGAGATGGCAAGGCAGCACAAACAGATCTGGGACCAGGTTGAGTCCTTGAGCTTCGTTGGGCTTTTGTCGGTCATCCCTGTGGATGTACTGGGTCTGTGTGTGTGTGTTGGGCATCCCTGTCGATGTGTGATGTCCTTCTCTCCCAGCATGAATAATCATCTCTAAATCCAATTAGTGTAAGGGGTTAAAGCAGATTATAAAACGGGTTGATTGAATCCAGGATGCTGATTGGTTGATAGCAGGGAGTTATTCACGATAATCCCCGCAAAATTCCATGATGCCATAATTCCATTTCCAGTATCAATCCACTGTTCCGCAGCCCAGCAAGGCATTCATAAACTCCCCCGGAAAGAAAGGATCTAGACATTATTTCCCCATGCTTCTTACCTAGCATTTGGTTTGCAATAGTGGGGGTTTGTCTAAACCCTGTTGCCTGCATCTACGACCTGTGCATTAATGTTGCAGTTTTTGTTTGCCATGCCGTAGTAGCCTAGGCTAGCGAAGAGAATGAACGTGAAACTAATAATTCAACATGGAAACTGTGAACACTCAGAACATTCATTAATAAACCAGTGTATTGGCTGAATTAGCATGCACTGAAGCTTGTAATTCACTGCAAACAATGTATACGTTACCTAGATTTTTTGGTATTATATTGAGATAATGAAGTTAAAATTGCTTGTTTTAAATTGATCCAGCTCACCAAGAAAATGCTTGTTTTTAGTTGATTTAGCTTACCCAGAAAATGCATCAAGATCATTTGTATTGTTTTTTGATATTCTTACTTGTTTCAAGACTTTTTTTAGGTTAAAATAAGCAAAATGATCTGCATGTGCACTAAGATAATTTACCTTCGTAAGATGTCAAGTCAATACATTCTAATGGTAAGAGATACACTTACAGTTTTTCTCCATTGGTTTGGCTCATTTCTTGAAACAGAAATTACATTCTCAAAACTCTAAGATCATTTGGCAAAACAGTCTTACAGTTCAGCACAACACTATAGCTCACTTGCAAAAGCTCATATCTCTCCTAAAACTGTTCACTCATGCTTCAAAACTAAATTCCTTTCCCATATAAGGAGTCAGTGCCACGAAAATGGCAAAGATCCTTCTCAATTGCTTTGGCTCAATTCTTGAAACAGACCGGACGTTCTCAACACTCTTGGTGCTTTAGCCAAAATAACGTGGATGGTTCGGCACAACACCATGGTTCACCTGCAAAAGCTCATACCTCTCCCAAAACAGTTCACGCATGTGTCAAAACTAAATTTCCTTCTCATTTAAACAGTCAGTGCCCCCAAAATGCTTCGTCCCTTTGGCATTGTGTAAGCACTGCAAGTCAAAATGTTTAGATGTTTTGTCACTATGGCAGAGGACCATTGAAATATCCCTCATGTCCACCTTTCAGTCTTAGCCCAGTCCTTCATTGACAATGGTTACTGTACTGTTTTTTGTCTAGCTAACAGAATACAATTGTGTATAAAACTGAAAAAAAATAAATAGGATTTTAGGGTAAGAGTAGCCTCCAAGGTTTGACATCACACATTGCACTCATACTGCCAAGGAAATTGTAACCATTATCATTCACACACATAAAGTAACTTCCATACATCAGAGTAAAAGAAAATGTATACAGCATAATATACTGTAATATAAACACACAAACAAAAAACAATGAAAATTATATGCAGCCTACAGTGCTGTAAATAAAGCTGGAGTTTCACAACTAACAGTTCTTCACTGGTCGCTGTCCTCACCCTCCTGGCCATCCACACGCTGCTGTCTGTCTGGCCACAGATTCTCGTCCACATCACAGCGTATATTCTCCCTTGCGATGCAACGAGGGAAGAAACGGCGTGCATGTCGCAACCATCCCCTACACTGATCTCCTGTAATATCCTCACACGCAGCGTCCATTGCATGGAGCAGGGACCTCTGATCTTGAGCCCGATGCTCATACACTCTCCACCTCCAAGCGGAGAAATACTCCTCAATAGGATTGAGGAAAGGAGAGTAAGGTGGTAGGAACACCATGACCATCCTTGGATGAGTAGTGAACCAGGCCCTGATGAGCGGGCCACGGTGGAAATTCACATTGTCCCATACAATGACATATTGTGGTAGGTGAGGCCCTACGAGACCGCTCTCATTTTCAGGGATCAAATCAACATGAAGGCGGTCCAAGAAGATGAGGAGCTTCTGTGTATTGTATGGGCCAAGACTGGGGATGTGAGTGGCCACACCATTCTCCGATATGGCAGCACACATAGTTATATTGCCCCCTCGCTGGCCTGGGACATCCACCATGGCCCGGTGGCCAATAATATTACGGCCACGTCTTCGGCCCTTGGCCAGGTTGAAGCCAGCTTCATCCACAAACACGAGGATGTGATGGGTCTCGTTTCCTTCCAATGCCATTATTCTCTACAATAGCGTAAAAAAAGAAAACATCAAATCAGTCATACAGAAGAGTCATACACTACAGTTACAGACAATTACATAGGAATGTTCTATGTTCTCCACAAGTTCAATATACTACTGGCCACTACTCCAGTGGTTCCAAACCTGGGGTACATGTACCCCTATGCAGAGGTACTACAGGGGGTATTTGACAGAAAGGGGAGGGGGAAATCATCAATGACTAGACTTACTGAAATGTTACAGTAAAACCCACAGTATTAGATAGATTTACATGGGAGGCACTAATTGCAGCTCTTTGACCCCTTTTCTTATTGTATGTTATATTCTTCAAAATAAGGATTATAATGATAATTGCATCATACAGTAAGCTGCAGTTTTTAGGCGAAATGTTGAAGTCAGATAAATCAAATACTTCCATACCTGGATTACCTGGATACACAAATCAGGTAAAGTGGGTACTGAAGCCAAAAAAGTTTGGGAACCACTGCTTAATTGTAAAAATGTTATAATGATGGACAACCAGTAACTGACTTACATGTACATACTGGTACCGCAGCTCTTTCACTCTATCAGAGTTCCTCTCAAATGGTACCCTGTAAATTTGCTTCATTGTCATCTGATGCTTCTTCAATATCCGGTCTATTGTGGAGATGCTTATAGAGTTGACATTTTGGAATATGGCATTGTCTTGTAGGATTGCAGCGCGGATCTGTCTCAATGTGATGGCATTATTTGCCATCACCATGTTACAGATCTCTTGTTCTTGTTGTTCATTGAGAAGTTTTCCTCTGCCACCTGTGCAAGGTTGTCGTCCAATCCTAGATATAGAAGTCAAAGGACAACACTCCATTCGTAATGTATACCTTATGTATTCCTTACAGAATGAGTTACCTATGTAATTGTATTGTTGTTTTACTTACAGTAACTTTACCACAATTCTAATGCATCACTGCACAGTGACTGGAATACTACTGTAAACTGTATCATCAATACTGTAGAAAATAAACTATTCCATAGTTTATTTTCTCCAATGTTTTTCTTGTCATTTTTAGTATCATAACATCCCATTGAGGTAAGATATTACTGTAGGCCTATCACACACACACACTAAATGAATAGGTAAATATGTAAATAAATATATTTCTTGCTCTATGCACAGTGTCCTGTCCTATACAACATATAATTCCATCATTGACTGACTACATACCTGTTTTCCCTGCGAAAGGTTTGGATGATGGAGGAGACTGTTGAGCGAGGCACATTAGGCTGCACTCGGCGACCTGCCTCCGCCATTGTGAGGCCATGGTTGATGACATGGTCTATAATTGTGGCCCGAATTTCATCCGGGACAGCATGGTGTCTTCGTGCTCCTCGGCCTCTTCCCCCTATTCCACCACCACGCACCCTTACTCCTCCTCCTCCTCTTCTTCTTCTTCCTCTTCCTCGAGCAGGCAGTTGCCCTTGTTCATTTACTTGGCCAGGTGCCTCCATGTTCAGAAATTGTACTGGTCCTGCATGGTCAAGCTCTTTACATACATGTTTGGCAGCATTCACAGTCATGGACAGCACCTGTCAGGTAACTAAACATACTGTTTGATTGGTCATCTGAGATGTGTGAAACTCCTCCTTCGTTAGTCAAGTTCTAGTTTCACCTGACTGTCAATTGCTGTAATAAATTTATCAAATGTTCCAAGGGATTCATATATGGTATTCATGGTATTATGTTCTTGACTAATTTTGACAATTGAACAGACTATTGTGCATGTGATGACTTATACAATGAAATGACGCTGACACGTTTTGGAGCGAACAACCATTAGACTGAGAATCAACAATCAGTTTAGATCAACAAGATCTATTCACTTGGAAATTGTGCTAAATGTAGGCTACCTGTACTTAATCATTTGCAAAGATGTACTGAGACATTGAGACATGTACTTAGACATTTGCAATTTGATGAAATGAATGAGAAATTCAATTCTGTTGTGAACAATTGCCAAGTGGTTTGGAGGTTTGTCCATGTAGTTTTGAGAATGTAATTTCTGTTTCAAGAAATGAGCCAAACCAATGGAGAAAAACTGTAATATACAAAAGTATGTGGACACCCCTTCAAATTAGTGGAATCGGCTATTTCAGCCACACCAGTTGCTGACAGGTGTATAAAATCGAGCACACAGCCATGCAATCTCCATAGACAAACATTGGCAGTAGAATTGCCATACTGAAGAGCTCAGTGACTTTCAATGTGGCACCGTCATAGGATGACACTTTTCCAACAAGTCAGTTCGTCAAATTTCTGCCCTGCTAGAAGTGGAACTGTCTAGGAGCAACAACGGCTCAGCCGCAAAGTGGTAGGCCACATAAGCTCACAGAATGGGGCCACCGAGTGCTGAAGCACGTAAAGTGTAAAAATGATCTGTCCTCGGTTGCAACACTCACTACAGAGTTCCAAACTGCCTCTGGAAGCAACATAAGCACAATAACTGTTCTTTTGGAGTTTAGCATTAATGGACTTTAGCATTCATTTAAATCTTTGGGGAGAAATGGATTTCAAAGAATGGCGGGAAGAGGAGATGGGAGGGGGCGACAATCCCCAAATAATGAGCTGGCATGCTCAACTGGGGAAAAAATACACTCTGGACGCCCAGGAGGAGCCGTAATGAGGAGAACACAGTAAAGCATCCAATTTAAAATGTCATACCTCTTTTTTTTCCTTCTTTTTTTTTAGGAGGTAGATCATCTTTAAATATTGCAGATAGATTGGAACTTCCATTAATGTAATTATCTGAATCACTTCCAATCCCCCATATGTTTTTTTTCTCTCGCAAATATATATATATATATATATATATATATATATATATATATATATATATATATATATATATACATACATACATACATACATACATACATACATACATACATACATACATACATACATACATACATACATACATACATACATACACATACATACATATATACATACATATACAGTTGAAGTCGGAAGTTTACATACACTTAGGTTGGAGTCCACACATTTCTTGTTAAAAAACTATAGTTTTGGCAAGTCGGTTAGGACATCTACTTTGTGCATGACACAAGTAATTTTTCCAACAATTGTTTACAGACAGATTATTTCACTTATAATTCACTGTATCACAATTCCAGAGGGTCAGAAGTTACACTAAGTTGACTGTGCCTTTAAACAGCTTGGAAAATTCCAGAAAATGATGTCATGGCTTTAGAAGCTTCTGATAGGCTAATTGACATCATTTTAGTCAATTGAAGGTGTACCTGTGGATGTATTTCAAGGCCTACCTGCAAACTCAGTGCCTCTTTGCTTGACATCATGGGAAAATCAAAGGAAATCAGCCAAGACCTCAGAAAAATGTTTTGTAGACCTCCACAAGTCTGGATCATCCTTGGGAGCAATTTCCAAACACCTGAAGGTACCACGTTCATCTGTACAAACAATAGTACACAAGTATAAACACCATGGGACCAAGCAGCCGTCATTCCGCTTAGGAAGGAGACGAGTTCTGTCTCCTAGAGATTAACGTACTTTGGTGCGAAAAGTGCAAATCAATCCCAGAACAACAGCAAAGGACCTTGTGAAGATGCTGGAGGAAACAGGTACAAAAGTATCTATATCCATAGTAAAACAAGTTCTATATCGACATAGACCGCTCAGCAAGGAAGAAGCCACTGTTCCAAAACCGCCATAAAAAAGCCAGACTACGGTTTGCAACTGCACATGGGGACAAAGATCGTACTTTTTGGAGAAATGTCCTCTGGTCTGATGAAACAAAAATAGAACTGTTTGGCCATAATGACCATCGTTATGTTTGGAGGAAAAACGGGGGGCTTGCAAGCCGAAGAACACCATCCCAACCGTGAAGTACAGGGGTGGCAGCATCATGCTGTGGGGGTGCTTTGCTGCAGGTGGAACTGGTGCACTTCACAAAATAGATGACATCATGAGGAAGGAAAATTATTTGGATATATTGAAGCAACATCTCAAGACATCAGTCAGGAAGTTAAAGCTTGGTCGCAAATGGGTCTTCCAAATGGACGACGACCCCAAGCATACTTCCAAAGTTGTGGCAAAATGGCTTAAGGACAACAAAGTCAAGGTATTGGAGTGGCCATCACAAAGCCCTGACCTCAATCCTATAGAACATTTGTGGGCAGAACTGAAAAAGCTTGTGCGAGCAAAGAGGCCTACAAACCTAACTCAGTTACACCAGCTCTGTCAGGAGGAATGGGAAGCTTGTGGAAGGCTACCCAAAACATTTGACCCAAGTTAAACAATTTCAAGGCAATGCTACCAAATACTAATTGAGTGTATGTAAACTTCTGACCCACTGTGAATGTGATGAAATAAATAAAAGCTGAAATAAATCATTCTCTCTACTATTATTCTGACATTTCACATTCTTAAAATAAAGTGGTGATCCTAACTGACCTAAGACAGGGAATCTTTACTAGGATTAAATGTCAGGAATTGTGAAAAACTGAGTTTAAATGTATTTGGCTAAGGTGTATGTGAACTTTCGACTTCAACTGTATACACATACAAATACATTTCCTTTTTAAAAATATATTTCCCTTTATTACTTTCCAACCCCACCACCCCTTCCCTAATTTGAGTAAACTAGTGAACATCAATGCTTAGGCCTCTACTTCCAGCTTATACATACTATATACATTTTATGGACACAGTCAATTTTACAATAATTCTATTTGTTTGTTTTTACTCCTGAACTTCCTCTACCCTCAAGCTCTCCGATCATTTTCATGATGTCCATCTGGTTTGCTTCTATATGCCATATCTTTCTAACTGTGCTCTTTCACAAAAGCTCTCAACCTATAACCTATATACTTATTATGGACACAGTATGCTTACATTATTAGTTATCTTGTTGTTATTAGTTGTTGTTAGTTGTTATTAGTCCCATCCTTCAACTCCATTCAACACCACCCATCTATCTCTTAACATCATCCATATTGGATTTCTATTTGCCATATATTGTACTGTGATTTTTACAAAAGTTCTGAACCTTTCTATTCTCATTGTTTCTACAGATTGTAAATTGAAAATAAACATTTTTGCTAAAAGTATTATTATATTATTGATCGATTGACTATGACTTTTCAGATCACCCAGTAATGCTATCTGCAGGGTTAGCTCCAGGTAAATATTACAATCCTTTAGCCATTCCTGGACCTGTGTCCAAAAACAAGCTACAAATGGACAGTACCAAAAGAAATGATCTAATGATTATGTCTCTTCGCAGCTAAATCTGCAGAGCTGGGAAGATTGTATCCACCATATAAATAACATTCTATTGGTAGCAAGGATTTTATATAATCATTTGAATTTAAAAATTATACGTTTTGAATCCGGCGTCGTTTTGCGTATCAGTTCATAAACACTATGCCATGGGATCGGTACATCAAAAATCTCTTCCCAACTATTTTGCAATCTATGGTCCTTTGGTCCTTAAATGAAACTGGTATACTTTGTTATTTATCACAGTTTTCTTTAACCAATTATGTTCTTTAATGCAAGGCCGACAGACAAGTTCCTTACATTTGCCCCCTTCCACTTTCCTCTTCCATTTTTGCGGTAATGCTGCAATTATTTGGTTGTAATTTTGGGTAGAGCAGACATTTCCATATGTTTTTGTTAGCTGCATGTGCGACATAACTCCACCAGTCCTACCGATGATATCATTTACGAAGATTATACCTTTTTTAAACATTTTGAAAAAAATACTGTTTTTATGTTTTTATCAATTAGTATATTTGAGTTTAACCACAATATTTGTTGCATTATTTGTTCTGTCATTTCTTGAGGATTAAATTGAAATTGCAACAAACTTTCTATGGCTTGTTTTAGAAATAGTGATATTTGGGAGATTATTTCCTTTTCAAATAACTGAAAGTGTGAGGTTGTAATCTGAATAAAGGGAAAAAGGCCATTCTTGAACATTGGGTGAGACAATCTTACTAATTTGCTAGAGAACCAGTTCGGATTTAAGTATAACTTTTGTATGACTGAAGCTTTTAGTGATAGGTCTAATGCTTTAATATTTAATAATTTCTGTCCTCCGAATTCATATTCATTATATAAATAGGCCCGTTTAATTTTGTCTGGCTTGCCGTTCCAAATAAAATGGAATATTTTTTTCTCATATATTTTTAAAAACTGTTCGCTAGGCATAGACAAGACCATAAGCAAATAGGTAAACTGGGATAATACTAAAGAGTTAATCAGGGTGATTTTTCCACAAATTGACAGGTATTTACCTTTACATGGTAGCAAGATCTTATCTATTTTTGCTAACTTTCTATTACATTTTATTGGAGTGAGATCATTTATTTCATTTGGGATATGTATTCCGAGAATATCCACATCACCATCAGACCATTTTATTGGCACATTTTATATTTTTTAGTGATCCAATACGTAATATAGTACATTTATCATAATTTGGTTGTAATCCAGAGAGGTTAGAAAATGTATCTAGATCCTCTATGAGGCTGTGGAGGGATTCAAGTTGTGGATTTAAAAGAAAACATGAATAATCAGCGTACAATGACACTTTTGTTTTTAAACCCTGGATTTCTAATCCTTTGATATTATTGTTGGATCTGATTTTAATAGCTAACATTTCGATGGCCATAATAAATAGATATGCCGATAGTGGGCAACCTTGTTTCACTCCTCTTGACAGTTTAAAACCTTCTGAGAAATAGCCATTATTTACTATTTTACACCTAGGGTTACTATACATGATTTTAACCCATTTTATAAGAGATTCTCCAAAATTGAAATGCTCCAGGCATTTATATATAAACCCCAGTCGTACTTTATCAAATGCCTTTTCGAAGTCTGCTATGAATAGCATGCCTGGTTTCCCAGATTTTTCATAGTGTTCTATTGTTTCCAGTACTTGCCTTATATTATCTCCAATGTATCTTCCATGTAAAAAAACTGTCTGATTAGAATTAATAATGTCCGACAATACCTTTTCAATTCTATGAGCTGTACATTTTGCTATAATTTTTGCATCACAACACTGAAGTGTAAGGGGCCTCCAATTTTTTAAATGGACTGGATCTTTATATTTTCCACTTGTATCCTGTTTCAGTAATAATGAAATCAGACCTTCTTGAGTGTCTGAAAATCTACCATTTACATAGGAGTGGTTAAAATATGCTAATAACGGTCCTCTGAGTATATCAAAAAAGGTTTGGTATACCTCGACTGGTATGCCATCCAACCCTGGAGTTTTCCCGGACTTAAAGTCTTTAATTGCATCCAGAAGTTCCTCCTCTGTAATTTCACCTTCACATGAGTCTTTCTGTATGGCTGTTAATTTTACATTATCAATAGAACAAAAAATGTCCATTAATTATAATCCACAAAATAATTCACATTTCCTGTTGCTGCAGGATTATTTTCCTGCTGTGGCAAACTTACTGTGTGATAACTCTGCCTAAGGGCTGTGTCCCGGCCTCCTCCTTTAGCTGCTGTGCTGTATGTGACTACAGAAGCTGAGGAACATAGGCACATCCAGGTACTTTCCGCAGGTGCTGGAGTTGTTGGCAAACTCATGGAAAACAGAAAGGAAAACGCTGCACACTGCTGCTCATGCTCCCAGGTGATTTTACTGTAACAACTTTTCGACCCTTAGTTCTTCAACATATGGATGCCTGATGAAGACCTAAGGATGGAAACGTTGTTACAATGATATCACCTGGGAGCATGAGCAAAAGTGTGCAGCATTTTCCTGTATGCGTCTAGCCATCCCTGACTGAGAGCTCTATTCAATCCGCATTGCGGAAGTTTAGCTTTACAGCGTAATTTAAATTTAAAGGCAATGTTCCTGCTTTAGCGGAGACTGCATTCACGGTAAACGCTGCATATGTCGGCTCAATAGGAAATTACCTTTACATTTCTATCGCAGAATCTGTAACTCTTCAGTTTTACAGATTGAATAGAGCCCCAAGCAATTCTTCTGGATTACACAGATAAGGCTAATTGTACAGATGTAGGATCTTAATTTTAGTCAGTTTGCTACAGCAGGAAAATATCCTGCAGCAACAGGAAATGTGAATTATTATGTTGATTATAATTCATGGACATTTTGGTAGGGGTTGATACATTTCTCGTTAGGGCAAATCAAGTCTGACATTTTAAAGTAGTAATGACAAACTTTAGAAGCCTTTTTAAAACTCAAATACACTACAAGTTTGCATTTCCTGCTGAGCAGAAAAATTCTCAGCAACAAAAGAGTGATCAAATTAAGATCCTACACCTGTAGGAGGTATCGTGGTATTTTAGTCTCTCTGTTGATTTCTTTGAGTTAGCTGTACATCTGTATTTGGTGATGATAAGATTAGTCCCAAACAGGCCCTGTATTAGTGTTCTGTTCTGTCCAAACTTCCATGTATCTGGCTGCGTCCCAATCATCCCGAAGTGTGCACTTGTGCAGTCCTTCCTCAGCCCCTGTTTCCCTCCCCAGCAGGACTGATAATAATGATGAGACACAGGGCTCCAACTCTGTTCCCCTTCCTGTCTCTTACATTTTATCCACAACCCCCCCCTCTCCCAGCATGCTGTAGTGCCGTCGACAGGAAGACACATGGCCCCCCCACCTGACTCCACATATGTCCTCCCTGTCCGCACGCTCCAGCCGTCTGGTCTGACACACCTTCTGCACACACTCACGCATGCATTCACACACACGTGCACACACACACACACACACACACCTGACACGACTACTGGAAGGGTGCAGTGGAAAAGATTGATGTTTTCAAAGGTTTCTCTGAACTATCAGCTCCAATAGGACTTGCTATTTGTCAAAAGCGGTTTGCAAACATGAACACTCGCCGCACATATTTACTTAGCACATCAACCAGTCAAAGATATGCACTTCTCCTAGAGAAAACCTCATTTTCAAACAGAACATGTAGACTGAGAAGGAGAAAGTTAATTTCACACTGGAAACTATTATGAGATTAACGTAATCGGTTGCAGAGACCGCGGTCACGGTAAATGCTGTATATGTCGGCTCAATCGGAAATGACCTTTAAACACTAGAAAAGCCTGGCCTCGAGCCATCCCGTTCTGAGCCAATGACCAGTCATTTCGATTTCAACGTTCTAACAGTCTAATAAATACATTTCATATATGCTATCGCAAAAATAATCATTTGGTTGTGTTTATGAAAGTCTTGGGTAACATTAGAATACAAAAACAAAATATTTCAAAGAACACAATAGCATTTTCATGAGTTCATGTTACTGTGTAGGCCATCTTTAAAAACAAAAAACAGCTAAAAACATCACAAGTGGTAAATCCATCACAAAAACAAATATTATAATTCTGTATTGGCAGGTCTTAAGAAACATTATGGAACTAAGGAAATGTATTTCAAAAGAAGATAATAGCATATTTTAAGTGTTATTATATTACTAGTCTTTGCTTAGTAGCCTGGGCTGTATGCTGGGCTTTATGTGTGCTCATGTGTGGAGTGCCTGAAACAGTTCTTATTCTCTTAACCCTCCCGTTGTCCTTGGGTCAAAATGACCCGCCACTGTGTTGAAACAATTTTATTTAATTTTTATATTTTTTGGATCATTTGTGAGAAGGAGGCAGTGATACTTTCTTTAAAGTCTCACTGCCTCCTTCTCACAAATGATCCCAAAAATATAAAAATTGAATAAAGTTGGTTCAACACAGTGGCGGGTCATTTTGACCCTAGGACAACGGGAGGGTTAAATAGTTAAGTGTTTTGGAAACCTCAGAATCTGCTCTTTCTGATACTATATAGAAATCAAAATGTCTTACCTGCGTTGAACTCTGTAGGAGTATTTGAAAAAGTCCCTTTTTGCGATCTGTTTCCCTGCCTCTGTGTCAATTTCAAGCTGCGCTGGCCCATCACGTCATATATACATTTTTTAATTGTATTTTACCAAGTAAGACCCATTGAGGTTAGAAACCTATTTTGCAAGGGTGACCTGGCAAGAAGACAAAACAGGGAAATAGCAGCGTGTACATAACATTTTACAAAAAATAAAAATACACACAAAAGACAAAATGTCACAAGATGTGTTAAAAAAAAAAACAATATGGTCAAGTTGTCAATATGCTGTTTAAAATTCAGCTTTTCATCTAACCAAATCCAAAGATACTTATATGAGGTGACCCTATCAATTTGCTGGCCTTTTAGAGTTCAAATCTGCATGTGACTCCATCTGTCTGCTTTCAGAGAAGAGAAAACCAGAAACTGAGTTGTCTTTGCAATAAGCACATGTTTCAATTCGAAAAGTTGCTTTGAACAACATCAAAAG
Source organism: Coregonus clupeaformis (assembly GCF_020615455.1). Lineage (NCBI taxonomy): Eukaryota > Metazoa > Chordata > Actinopteri > Salmoniformes > Salmonidae > Coregonus > Coregonus clupeaformis. Next base: position 1,260,979 of record NC_059225.1, on the reverse strand, counting down.
CCAACTGTAAATCCTGAAAAGCCTTCTCAATATTGGATGCGCTAGAATAAATAATTGTGTCATCAGCATACAGATGGAGATTTGCAGAGTCAACCATCTTCCCTATATCATTTATATACAATGTAAAAAGGACTGGACTGAAAATGGATCCCCGGAGAACTCCTTTCGTAAGCCTTCGAAACTCAAATCAAATCAAATGTTATTTGCCACATGCTCCGAATACAACAGGTGCAGTTTTAAGAAAAATAAGTGTTAAGTAAAAAAATGTAAGTAAAAAATAAAAATAACAAATCATTAAAGAGCAGCAGTAAAATGAAATAACAGTAGGTACAGCAGCGTAAAAGAGCAAATGCAAATAGTCCAGGTAGCTATGATTACCTGTTCAGGAGTCTTATGGCTTGGGTAGAGGCTGTTAAGAAGCCTTTTGGACCTAGACTTGGCCATCCGGTACCGCTTGCCAGAGAGAACAGTCTATGACTAGGGTGGCTGGAGTCTTTTAGGGCCTTCCTCTGACACCGCCTGGTGTAGAGGTCCTAGATGGCAGGAAGCTTGGCCCCAGTGATGTACTGGGCCGTACGCACTACCCTCTGTAGTGCCTTGCGGTCAGAGGCCGAGCAGTTGCAATACCAGGCGGTGATGCAACCAGTCAGGATGGTGCAGCTGTATAACTTTTTGTGGATCTGAGGACCCATTCCAAATCTTCCAAGTCTCCTGAGGGGGAATAGACTTTGTCGTGCCCTCTTCACGACTGTCTTGGTGTGCTTGGACCATGTTAGGTTGTTGGTGATGTGGAGACCAAGGAACTTGAAGCTCTCAACCTGTTCCACTACAGCCCGTCGATGAGAATGGGGGCGTGCTCAGTCCTCTTATTTTTCCCCCCTGTTGTCCACAATCATCTCCTTTGTCTTGATCACGTTGAGGGAGAGGTTGTTGTCCTGGCACCACACAGCCAGGTCTCTGACCTCCTCCCTGACCAGATTTCATACTCTCCTGTGCTACAGACTGTGTTCTGTCAGAAAGGTAGTTTTGGAACCAAGCCAACACTTAAACCAACCTTTTTTAGTCTATACAACAGCAGGGCATGGTCAACAGTGTCGAAGGCCTTCAATAAGTCAATAAAAAGTTAAACACAGTGATGTTTCTTGTCCTAAGCATCTAGAAGATCACCTACAACCTTAATTACCGCAGTGATTTTACTATGCCTGGCTCAAAAACCTGACTGGAATTGAGATAAACTGAGTTATTATATAGACAGTCTTTCAACTGTGAGTTCACCAGGTTTTCCAAAACTTTTTCCAGTGCAGACAGTTTAGATATGGGACAATAGTTATCCAACTGGGACGGATCTCCACCCTTATGTAAAGGGGTGACGTAGGCTGCTTTCCAGACTTTTGGAATTGTATTAATCGCCAATGAAACATGTTATATATGAGTGAGAGGGGCAGCAATGATCTCTGCACCCATTTATTGAAAATAAGAGTTCAATTCGTCTGGCGTGGCCACTTTCTTAATATCAATAGATTTTAGTGCCTTTACAACTTCTGAGAGCGCAATCTCTGTAAAATGAAATAGATTAACCGTAGGCCGGCTTGCACAGCCTCATTCAAGATTTTAGGATGGAGTTAATTATCAAATAAATGCTCAGTCTTAGCAAAATGCTCATTAAACATGTCAAGCAGTTTATTCTTTTCCGTCACGCCCACTGAATTTGAAGTCAATTTCAGCGGAAGACCAGAGGAGATCATGTTAGCATTCATGGATTTAATGGTTTTCCATAATTCCATCGGGTTATTGAGGTTTGCCTTTGTAGATTCGTTATAGAAGCTAGATTTGCATTTCCGTATTAAGAAGGTGCACTTATTTCTCAGTGCCCTGAATGACCTTAGTTCAATTACCACATACGTGTCTTTAATATAAATAGGTATACCTCCCCCTTACTCACTCGGTCACATCGATAAACATTATAACCAGTCAAGCCTATAGACTGATTTACAACAGATTTCTTAAGCCAGGACAAAACTAAGACACATGAGCCCAGACTTTTATCATGTCCATTTTCCCAACCCTGATCTAGTTTTTAAATAATTTTTAGTCAGACGTTCATCCATAGCCAATGGGCCTGGTTTCTGGGGAATGTTTCCTGACACCAAGAGCATAATAGTAATAATAAAACACCTTAATTTGTTGCTTCTTAAAATCTCTCTACACTTAGAAGACTTTAAAATATCCAAACTACAGTCATCTGTCAAACACAGTTTTTAGCCAGACCAAACACTGCAGATGAGAAAGTTTAATGAGCAGCATGTCACAGTAGGAGTCAAATAGTAACACAATTAGACCCATCTGAAAGATAAAAGCTGCTGTACTATTAGTCAAGGTAGGGTTGGGCGGGATTTCTGGGGTAAGGAGATGAGATTGTTTTTGATAACAGTGAGCCATAACCCAGATAGGCAGCTATTAAAACCATTTTGTACAAACATTTAAAATATGCTGTCTTTTAAAACCTTAAATGCCCTAAAAATGTTCAGCTGTAGCCTACAGGTATAGTTTAGTCAGACACCAAGTGTGTGCCAGAGCGTTGGTGCCTTAGCTACAGCCCCAGCACATTCAACAGCCGCTGGAGGAGTGCACTGTGTGACGAGGTGTGAAAGAAGGAGTCAGGCGCAGGAGGTAAAATACCGAAGTCCAGAGTTTAATCTGTTTGCATAAATCAAACGCCCCAAGCATCAAACGAAACTATACAAGGAACACATCCACCTTGGCAATAACACAGTGAAATGTAGCTCAACCGAGCTACACACTCTCACAACAAACAAAAAAACACTTATACATATACTAATTAGGGGAATGAGCACCAGTTGTGTGTGATTGAAAAGACATGACAAGTGGAGTAATGAGAATGGGATCAGCAGTAGCTAGTACTCCGGTGACTACGAACGCCGAAGCCTGCCCGAACCAGGAGGGGGGGTAGCCTCTGCGTAAGTCGTGACACACTGACAGGGAATTCACCTGGTGTGTGGATCTGGTCAACGGCCCAGTCGCCTCACAACACCGCACAGTGAGGCAGCAGCGGGCCCTGTAGACCAGCAAATCACCGGTGGAGAGTCTACCCGGCGGGGGTAGTCTGGGTTAGCAAGCCCAGCGCATCTAGTTCCTTCACAGCGCAGTTACTGACCTCCGGCTTCCACAACACAGCACAGCAAGGCAGGAGAAGACCCCGGCAGAACACAGGTGAAGAACCTGCCCATCGAGGAGTATCCAAGGCTAGTCAGCCCAGCGCATCTAGACCAGTGGTTCCCAACCTTTTTTGGTTACTGTACCACCAACTGAATTTAGCTCTGCCCGGAGTACCTCTGAAGTACCCCCTCATGTAAAAATTTTCCATTAGGCCTATGGTCTCCTGAGTCTTCTCAAGTACCCCGTGTGGATAGGTCAAGTACCCCCAAGGTTCCTAGTACCCCTGGATGGGAACCACTGATCTAGACAGTCAGTCACAGCACAGATATGTCCTCTCACGGCTTTCAGGGAGGGCACCACACCGACACAGTCTCCGCGCGTAGAAGCAGCAGACTAGAGTGGTAACACGGTCTTTGCTGCAATGCACACAGGTGAAAATCGGCAGTATGTGGTGGATGTGATGGTAGAAAGTTGTAGTGGATAATGTGAGTCTGAATCACAGTTCCTTCCCACCGTCACTGTGTGGTTAACTCGCAGTTTTACCGCTTTGATTACTTTTTTTGCGTTCAGTGTTGTTCAATGACAAATCTCACAGCCTGTAACGGTTTTGCTAATAAACACTTGTAACACTTGAAACAAACAAACAGCGAGACACACAACACGCTCAGCGGAACTGCCCTGCCGCCATCTTGAACGAGAGTATACACAATTTGACAACTGATAATAATGTCACCCATCAGACTATTGTCAATTTAATCTTGTCTTTAGGCAACTATTATTATATGTGTGAAATTAGTTTAGATATCGTTTAGGTGTAGGTTCTAGGTTCATCATCAGCTGCGCAGGCTGATTGGTGGTGAATGGGAAAAATAAATGACATGTTGTCTTAAAACTGCTTATAACACAAATGTTGTTTGTGATAGTGAAATTCTAACAACATGCATGTGTTAAATAGACTTATTTAGGAGAAGTCAAGGACGGAAGGCAGCATTACTTTAAAAATGGCAGAGATATTTCAATTTTAAATTCATATGCTGTCAAAATGACTTCCTTGGCGCTTCTAGTGTTAAATGTCAAGCGCATTTTAGCACTGAACTTTGCCAATACGTATTTAACTGAGCCCTTTGTCACACGGGTTGGAGGTTATTTGAAGTATCAATATGAATTTAATGAAACTATTGGAAAACCTTTATTGGATGGAAGAATACGCAGCGTCGTGTTGCCTGTCTCCATGGCTTGCATGTTAATAACTCTTACGAAGGGGGTCGCCTAGTTAAATCTATAAGTAAAAGGTAATCACAGCCTTACTCAGAGACAAGGGGCCTTCAACACAACCAGTCATGTGGCTCTGGTGTGACACTTTACTGCTGGGTACGATCAATACAGAGACAATGTGCATGCTAGGACATATGCGCGCACACGCAAGCACTCACGCGTGCACACACGTACACACAGACACACACACACACACACATACATACACGTACACACAGACAAACAAATGCATACACACAGGCATGCACTCATACTCACACACACACATACACACACACACACATACACACACACACTGCAAATACAATCAGAGACAGACCTCACACACACACACCCAGGGTACTGTGGAGAGATAATATACTGGAGAGAGTTTTTGTTCTCTTATCTGTGGGCATTCTTCTTTCACTCAAAGCACAATGATAGTTTTAATACTCCTTCTTTCCTATGCCTTGAGGTGAGATGACAGTAGGTATATAGATGTCTAATAACCTGTGTGTGTGTGTGTGTGTGTGTGTGTGTGTGTGTGTGTGTGTGTGTGTGTGTGTGTGTGTGTGTGTGTGTGTGTGTGCGTGCGTGCGTGCGTGCGTGCGCGCGTGCGCGCGTGCGCGCGTGTGTGTGTGCTTGCATGTGTTTTGTACATAAAAGAGCAGCCGTAATGAACACAAGTCTTTCAGAGATGTTTTGATTCCCTCAATGTATTTCAAATGTTTGACATATCATTCTAAATGGAATATCAATCTTAAAGGTCCCGAACAGTGAAAATAATAATTTTTCATCAAATTGGTTGATATTTGGATGCAACCAGTTCAAAGTAGGGTACCCAAGTATGAACAATGACTGTAGCTGATACATTGATACAGTTTGATCATAAAGTTACTTGGCCCCTCCCCCTTTGTCAAACACTTGGATTCAGGAGGCAGGCATTATGCAATGTCATATAAAGCCGGAAATGTAATACACCAATGGTAGTGTCTTATCATCTTAATTAATTTAAATATGTACTGCCTTAAAATCATCATCACATGTGCACCTACTTTGTTTACAAAGTAGCTAGCTCAAGCAGAATTTACGACCAAAGATACAGTGGCTTGCGAAAGTATTCACCCCCCTTGGCATTTTTCCTATTTTGTTGCCTTACAACCTGGAATTAAAATGGATTTTTTGGGGGTTTGTATCATTTGATTTACACAACATGCCTACCCATTTGAAGATAGCAAAATTGTTTTTATTGTGAAACAAACAAGAAATAAGACAAACAAACTAAAAACTATTCACTCCCCCAAAGTCAATACTTTGTAGAGCCACCTTTTGCAGCAATTACAGCTGCAAGTCTCTTGGGGTATGTATCTATAAGCTTGGCACATCTAGCCACTGGGGTTTTTGCCCATTCTTCAAGGCAAAACTGCTCCAGCTCCTTCAAGTTGGATGGGTTCCGCTGGTGTACAGCAATCTTTAAGTCATACCACAGATTCTCAATTGGATTGAGGTCTGGGCTTTGATTAGGCCATTCCAAGACATTTAAATGTTTCCCCTTAAATCACTCGAGTGTTGCTTTAGCAGTATGCTCAAGGTCATTGTCCTGCTGGAAGGTAAACCTCCGTCCCAGTCTCAAATCTCTGGAAGACTGAAACAGGTTTCCCTCAAGAATTTCCCAGTATTTAGCGCCATCCATCATTCCGTCAATTCTGACCAGTTTCCCAGTCCATGCCGATGAAAAACATCCCCACAGCATGATGCTGCCACCACCATGCTTCACTGTGGGGATGGTGTTCTTGGGGTGATGAGAGGTGTTGGGTTTGCGCCAGACATAGCGTTTTCCTTGGCCAAAAAGCTAAATTTTAGTCTCATCTTCTGACCAGAGTACCTTCTTCCACAGAGCTAGGCTTAAAGTGGTCCTATGGACAGATACTCCAATCCCCGCTGTGGAGCTTTGCAGCTCCTTCAGGGTTATCTTTGGGTTCTTTGTTGCCTCTCTGATTAATGCCCTCCTTGCCTGGTCCATGAGTTTTGGTGGGCGGCCCTCTCTTGGCAGGTTTGTTGTGGTGCCATATTCTTTCCATTTTTTAATAATGGATTTAATGGTGCTCCGTGGGATGTTCAAAGTTTCAGATATTTTTTTAAAACCCAACCCTGATCTGTACTTCTCCACAACTTTGTCCCTGACATGTTTGGAGAGCTTCATGGTGCCGCTTGCTTGGTGGTGCCCCTTGCTTAGTGGTGTTGCAGACTCTGGGGCCTTTCAGAACAGGTGTATATATACTGAGATCATGTGACTCTTAGATTGCACACAGGTGGACTTTATTTAATTAATTATGTGACTTCTGAAGGTAATTGGTTGCACCAGATCTTATTTAGGGGGTTCGTAGCAAAGGGGGTGAATACATATGCACGCACCACTTTTCTGTAATTTATTTTGTATAATTTTTTGAAACAAGTTATTTTTTTCATTTCACTTCACCAATTTGGACTATTTTGTGTATGTTCATTACATGAAATCTAAATAAAAGTCCATTTAAATTACAGGTTGTAATGCAACAAAATAGGAAAAACGCCAAGGGGGATGAATACTTTTTCAAGGCACTGTACTGGTAACCTTTCATCTGTGGTGTGAATGTTAGATAGCAAGCTACTTACCCGCATGCTGGCAAAAGCACACTGTGTTGTGACTGGATGCCATAGTGTAAAATTAACCTTACCCTATTTTCCGAAGGATGAAGACATCCTGACAGCAGTGGCTGCTTTTCATTTCGGGTGGACAGGCTGCACTGAAAATTACGATCATATCACGCGTTTGCAGTGCACATTTCGAGTGAAGTTGCTTAATCAATTGAGGAGAACATTCGATAGGTCTTGCCAGGAAGCTAACCCTGTACCATCATTGAGATTGGCTCTTACAAGCGATTACCATAATGTCTTAGAACTGCCAACACAAATATTATTATTTCACTTTCCACCTCATTACACCAAGCTATAATTAGAAAATTCAACATCTATTCTGTCTGCACAGCTACCCAGGCAACCACCGCAGCAGGAATGCGGTGATACAAAATCAGCTTTCCCAAGGCAAAGTAAGGGGGATATGCTGTGAAGCCTGTGAAGACAGACCCAACATACTGTAAGTCATTGTTATTCATTGCATCAATTGAGCATTTCAGGCACACAAAATTTCAAAATACAAATATTGAAAGTTTCACAGAAGTGCACAACCAAGTATAGCATATTTCAATCAGAAAACACATTGTAGAATGAGTAGATCACTTCATCATCGAATTGATAGCATCATAACTCAGAACATTAAATGAAAGGAAATTAAATTCACTACCGATTTAATAAATATTTACCTTTTCAAAAACATTACAGGCTACGTAGACAGGCTCCTGGATCTCCTCTTCAACGAGGTCACCCTTGATCCAGCATCGTATGTGGGGAAGCTGTGCGAGCTGTCCTTCCCAGGACCCCTGTCTACCCAGTGTGAGAGCTCTGACAAGGAGGAAGCCATATCTGGATTTGTCTCCTGCTTCAATCTTGGGGGTGACTGAAGCCAAATGGGTGACTGAAGCCTGCTTGATTGAAGCGGGGTACATGGGTCCCCCTCGTCTCCCACTCCCCTCCCCATCAATCTCTGTAGTTGGTTGAATTTCCTAAAGCCTAAGTAATTCACTTTTACATGATATGATATCACATTTTGTTACTTTGTATAGTATTTTCAAGCATTCGGACGTTAGATGAGCTTTACAAATTGTACGAATCAATGGGTCCTGCACACTGTGGTGCCTATATTAGGCTTATTGCTTATGGCTCTAATAATTGTTTTTATGTCAAATTATGTCTCTTATTTCTCACCTTTATTTTTCATGAGTGTTCATGTTGATCAATGCTGGCCTATTGTAAATGCCTGGTCAAATAAATGTCTGATCAATACATACTGTACAATTCTGAACATATTGTCATTTATAATGCTAATGCAGTGGCACCAATAAATTGTCCAGTACACTTATTGTATGCTGTTTTCATGTATATTCCCTTATGTCTAAGCTTCTAAGTGACTCAGGCTTTACTAATTATTGTGAAGAAGTGTATCAGTGAACATAATTCTGTAATTAGTTACAAACAATAGAAATACAATTGTGTATTGCTGCTGTTTGTCTGATATCCAACAGTCCATAATAATATGCCATTTAGCAGACGCTTTTTTTCCAAAGCGACTTACAGTCATGTGTGCATACATTTTTACGTATGGGTGGTCCCGGGGATCGAACCCACTACCCTGGCGTTACAAGCGCCATGCTCTACCAATTGAGCTACAGAAGACCACATGCTCTGTTGACCATGAGATAATTTTGCAGAGAAAATGGGTTGAGGCATACTATTTAGGCTTGGAATGACATGTGGCCCATTGTTTACCTTGTCTAATACCATGGCATTGTTGAATACTCGTATCTGATTGGCTTGAAGGGCATTCTAGAGCGTTATAAAAGGGATAATCAACTCGGGGCTCTGGAAAATGCGTTCTCTGGAAAATAATGCAACTCTGTGGAAGGTCAGTTCCCTTCCGCTAGCGCGTCGTGAAACACACGTTCCACATCGTTCATTATTTTCCATAAAACGCATAGCCCCTAGTTGATTATCCCTTACTTATACCATGGCATTGTTGAATACTCGTTTCTGATTGTCTCGAAGGGCATTCTAGAGCGTGCACTATTTCCATTTAACGCACGGTATATCAGCACAGTAGAATTCAATGGCAATACTTAATTCTTACATGTTCTGTTTGAGCTGCTTTTGGAAGCAAAAGTAGAAATGAAAACATTATTGTCATTGTTAAATTCGATTTTCATTATAGCAAGCTAGGACTGATGGTTCGGTTAGCTAAACTAGCAAGTCTGTTTGTTTGGTTACCACGGCAACTACTATAGTTATTTATAAACTTTCTAGCTACTTCCGTGGATGTTGAACACATTTCTACTGGCAAATGAACACATTTCTAGTGGGAAATGTTTTAAATTATAGCCATGGTATAAAAGGAATAATCAACTCAGGGCCCTATGTGTTCTCTGAAAAATAATGCAACTCCGTGGAAGGTCAGTTCCACTTTGCTAGCGTGTTGTGGAACACACCTTCCACGTCATTCATTATTTTCCATAGAAATCATAGCCCCTCATTGATTATGCCTTACGTCAATGACATGTGGCCCATTGTTTACCTTGTAACCTGGGAATGACCACAAGGGCGTTTCAAAGAGCTGTCAGTCAAGGCGAGCTCATGAGCTCCCACCTACTCAGCCTGTTCTTTCAGGCTTCCTGATAGTTAGAGATGAGAGAAAATGTACAATTTCTTCAATTCTGAGCTGTTTAATAGCGTAACAATATTATGGATGATGTTTTGGTCATTCAAAGGCTATTTTTACTTGGGAAATAGGATCACTGTGCTGGACCTTTAACTATTCCTTTGATTTCTAATGGAACGTGTGTGTGGGGGCGATAAATGTAACATTTTGACAGTTAGGTTTAGGCATTCATTCTGAATGGTTAAGGTAAGGGTTAAGGTTTGGGATAGGGTTAAAACAATCCAAATAAAGACGAGTGCCTAGCACTGGGATTGAACATGTGATCCTTGGAGCCGGAGCTCGCAGCTCACGGAACAAAAATTCAAACAACCCTCTGAGCCATAGCTTGCGGCTTACGCCCATCCGCCATCCCCATCCACAACCCTACTTGATGGTAATAGAGCTCACAGTTGCCCCTAGTGGCCTGTTTTGATTTCATCTCACAATGTCATGGGGACCTGGACGAACGTCGAATATCGCCTTGGATCTCGATTGATCTGGCTGAAAGTAATAGAGTGCCATTTGAGACGCGTCCATAGTACCCAGAACAGGTGTCTATGACTAGTGATGAGGTACAATAATATATTATGAATACATATTCATATGATAACCCTTCTCACTATTGAAAGGTCATGTTATTGTTCACTTGCAGGATCCTCTGTAGTTATTGCCTTTTGCCTTTTCTGTCTAATTTCCCCTCTTATCATTCCCAATCAGAGAGGCTTCTGGTAAGCTGTAATCCTTTAATGGGATGACATTGACGTGACTCATTGATTATGTGTTTGTCTGCTAGAGAGCAGACGGGAATCCTCTGAGAGATAGAGGGAAAGGCAGGTTTTTGACGCTTGGCTGATTTCGATAACATCATTAAAACACCATGCCGTTTTTCCTTTATGTTTCGACCTTGTTCTCCTTTTTAAAACAGAGTGGGGGAATTTTATTAACGGTAAAATTATAAAACCGGTAGACTTTTTCCACCAGGGTAAAGAAGAGTATATTAAGATGATGACTGGTCAAAATAATTTTGTCGGTGTGTGCGCGTGTGCATGTTCCGTGGCCCATCCAGAACAGAGTGGAGTTATTTGATAGACCTCAGACTGTTTCATGTTACTAAGAAAGAACTGGAGAGTCTATGGTGTCATGGTTTCTGTTGCTCTGTTCTCCAATCTCCACCGTGCTCCGGGGGTAAAATGGATTCAAACGTAGACTGTGTCTGGGAGTCAGGTTCTCTAACAGTAGGTCGTTCAGTCAACCTATTATGGACTTGACCCATTACAGCAAATTGAGCTTGAAGTGTTTTTCTACGGAACAGTGAATAGGGCAATTCATGTATTTTCAGCTAGATATATGTGCCTTATTTGCTAAAAGGCTTATCATAACATATTACTGTGACATTATTGATAATTCTGCCACAAGAGCTACCTTATTTAACCCTAGATCAAATATGAGTGTAATGACTAGGAATTATAGGTTAAAATCTCGCTCTTGGTTTCCTCTCCTGTAATGGCAGGAGAAGTGAATAACAACACAGTTAAATCCATGGAGAAGTGCTTTTGTGATTTCACCCATCATCTCTCTCCCCCGTCTGTTTGTACCTTGTGTGGCCCTAGCAGCTGTGGGAAGATTTGGGTCAAACCTGTCCCCATGTGTGACCCACACACTCCCGAACAAACACACACACACACACACACACATATGTTCGCATACACACACACTTAAAACACACATTGTGCTCATGTGCTCACATATTAGTCACGCATTTACACACAGACACTTTTACCCACAATTACACTCTGATGCACTCGCACTGTCACACATTCAAGCCTAAACGTGCACACACACACAAATTCTGCTTTCATCACCAGAGCTGACATATAAACCCTTACACTTGTGACATTGTGTCATACTTATTATGAGTGTGACTACAAATGAGTGACACTGACTATGTCAAAAGACCGGCTGTCAACACAGCACAGATACACACCAACCTGGACTTAGGGGCAGACATAACATCTGGGACACTCAAATTAGTATAATATGTTAGGTTTGCTATGGTATGTATTAATTTTCATCTGATATGTTACAAATTACAAATTACAACTGGTATGATATCTTACGAATTACAGTTCGTATGATATGTTATGAATTACAATTCGTATGATATGTTACGAATTTGGAATAGGTATGATATGTTACGAATTCCAATTTGTTGTGGCCAACGTTAGCTAGGTGGCTAGGTGGCTAAATCTAACGTTAGAGTTAAGGTTAAGGTTAGTGTTAGGAGTTAGGTTAAATGATTAGATAATCTGGTAAGTAGTTGTAAAGTAGCTAAAAAGTAGTAAGTAGTTGCAAAGTTGCTAATTAGCTAAAATGCTAAAGTTGTCTGTGATGAGATTCGGACACTCAACCTTTGGGTTGCTAAACATTCAAGTTATACGTTGACCCATCCACCCCGACCAACCACCCTGCTTTCATTTTTGCCTTAAGTAACCTTTTGTCTTATGTAACCATACTAAACGTAATATTTAATACTAAATGGAGTGTCCCGGATTTACTGGTATTATGTTACGTCTAGTCCATGAGACTAGCCTGTAGACACTCATATACAGTACAAACACACACCTATACACTGCACAGACAGTACAGAATGCATTTAAAAAGTCTCACCCATATTCACAATCACATTTCACATAAAGAAATAGATACACAACATGGTCATGTATTCAGACACACACACACACACACACAGCCAGTGCAATGATCAAGCAGAGGTGTGTAGAGGTGAGAGTTATTAGCAGGAGCTAATCTTTAGTCTAGCTAGGAAGAGTTATTACAGTGTCACATACTGCTGTCCCAGGTGGTACTCCTGTAAATACCAATCAGCTCTCTGCTTTGGACCTGAGCTGCTGTTTATTGGGCTTTGTTTGCAGCACGATTATCACTGTTTGCTCTTTGTAGTTCCAATTTCATTTTTTCTTTATCCAGGCAATTTTTTTCTGTCATGTCAGCTGGTGTGTGTATGTGTGTGTGTGTGTGTGTGTGTGTGTGTCTTCCTAGTGTTTTCCCCTGTCTACGTGCCAGTTCACAAGCCTGTGTAGTCCACGAGTATGAGAAAGACTACAAATCATCTCAGAGGACCTGGGGATTGTAGCGATGACAGTGAAGACCTCTAACGCCATAACAACAATCTGTCAATCATCCTGTGTAATCATATGATAGTTACGATAATGTTTTGATGAGGTGATCAGTGATTGGGAGGGAGTAATGTATCCTCTGACCTCAGTGTCCTTGGCTGGGCATTCTGATTAAAGGGGATTTTGAAATACCCCTGCAGCTCTCTGCTCTATTGTCCGTTAGTTTTCCAATATTATTCACAATTATCTAATTTGACTTGCATATCAAATAGCTTAGAGTTCAGCCACCACAACAGCGTTAGGAGTTGTTGGAAAGAGACCAGGATTCAAACAAATGCAGAAAAAATGACCTTTACACTGCGGTTGATGGTTAACGGTGATTTCAGCTTAAGCCGACATCTGTACAAATGGACTGTGACTTGGGCATTTGTGCCATCTGAAAGCAGCTATGGCAGGTTGTATCAGGGCAGACTGGGCTGGCTCTTTAAGGGGATTGTGATTGCTGGGGTTTAGACTCTGGCAGAGTGGGCTTTGGCTAGCAGTCCTCTATTGGCTGTTAGATCTGTGTGTGTCATACTGCATGTCCAGCCAACAGTGTGGCATGCATGAATACACAGCTGAATAGCTTCCTCTCTCCTTAGTTAACCTCACATCCTTCCTTTTTAATTTGACTTGACCAAATATTCTGTTCATCTACCAGTTACTCGAACCTTCACATCCCTCCTCAATAAGGTGTCAAACACGTTAATTCATTGTTTAATCACGTTTTGTTAATATATTACAAACATAGTTAGCACAGGGCTAGTAGTGAGGATGCTGTCTCTGTGCCATTGGTGGGTGTGATATGGAGGTGTACCAGGTGACTGTCTAAATGTCTAGCTAACTTTAGCATAACCAATAGGATTATCCAATGATCCAATGATATTTTTATTTTTATTCTGCCCTACTTTCAGTACAACAGTTTTTTTTTTATATAGTCATTATGGCCTGAATAGATTGCTATTTTTCAGGGTAGTGTGTGGTTTTACAAGTCCACTTAAATTGTAAAAATAAGCCACGCATAATAACACATGCATAAAAGCACACACATTGCGGCAATTGTTCTGCCAATACGGTGGCACGATCTAACTTTTAATGCCTGCAACTGTAGAAGCATGAGAACTCATGAGATGTGTTTTTGTTCCCTTTCTCCAGGTTGCGATGCTTGGTGAAACAGTTGGAACGAGGAGAGGCGTCCGTCGTCGACCTCAAGAAGAACTTGGAGTATGCAGCCTCAGTCCTGGAGTCTGTGTACATCGAGGAGACACGGTATGGATACCTTATCATGGGCACAACAGTACAGTAGATTGGTCAATTCCACTATACATATTACATACAGTATCTGACATATTCTGTGTGAACTATTATTATTATTATTAGTTATTTCTCAAAATGTTCTGTCCTACAGAATGTTATTCTCTCTCACTCTCTCTCTCTCTCTCTCTCTCTCTCTCTCTCTCTCTGTCTGTCTCTCTCTCTCTCTCTCTCTCTCTCTCTCTCTCTCTGTCTCTCTCTCTCTCTCTCTCTCTCTCTCTCTCTCTCTCTCTCTCTCTCTCTCTGTCTGTCTCTCTCCCCATCTCTCGCTTACTCTCCTGCACTTTCTCTCTCCCTTATGGAAAAACCACATGAATGTGATCTTATGTGAAATGAATGTGATAACATGTGACAACATGTAAAAGCAACATGAAACTACACATGTGAAAACAATGAGCACGTGAAAACATGATCAGAATTTCAACAAGTGATACCATGAAACTACACGTGACAACATTTGAACATTTTTCACATGTAAAACTGCAAATTAGATTTTCACATGTGAATGTTTTTGAATGTGAAAGTGCAAATTCAATTTTCACATGTGAAAGTTGTTCACATGAAAATGCAATTCCACATGTGAGATTTAGGTTTTCACATGTGAAAGTTCTAAAACATGTTATTCTCCTGACATGGGAAAAGGTGGTGTTAACATGTGAACTCTAATTTAATACATGTAATCATATGGTTTCACATGTGAGCAATTGACCTCACATGTCTCTTTTGTTTTCACATGTGAAAGTTTCAGCTCAACATGGGAAAACAACTATTTCACATGTGAAAATGTGATTTCACATGTGAAATGCGATTTTCACACGGGAAACTGTACATTTCACATGTGTTTTTTGGGAAGGGAAGTAATGAAAGGTATGGGTATTTTAAGGTAAGTGGTACGCTGTTAAACTAAAATAGTGTAAACATCTTTAATCAATATGATTACATTTGACATGATGACTTAGAGCTGACTTTCCAATATGACTCCACTTGGGATTTAAACTCACAACCTCTGGATTTGGGGTACGCTGGTCTTTCTAATGCGCCACAAAGTCTGTAGCATTTTCAGAAGTCTCCTACAGATTCAATACCTATAATACATCTCTGCACTTAGCAAAATAGTGCCATCTGCACTGCTATTTTAGTTATCAGATAATATGACTATTCTCTCATCATTGATTTCATTTACTTATTTCAGCAATTTGTAGTTTTGACCAAAGTGTAGGAATACAGGTGAAATCAGTTATTGACACCGACATGGTGACGTAGCAACAAGATTGGAATGCAATGGTTGTGAATTCAAATCCCAAGTGAGGACATGTTGAATAATAATTACAGTATAAATAAACATAAACAATGTAATCATGTGTGTCAAATATGTAAATTGAAAACACTGCGACCGCGTGACATTCCGGGGACATCCTAATGAATGTTAAATTTTTTATCACCTGTGAAATATCATGTGAAAAATATAAATGTGAAATTTCATGTGAAATATCATCACATGTGAAGTGTTCCAAAACCACATGGTTTCACATGATTTGTGAAAGGTTATGTGATCACATGAAAATCCACATGTGAAACTTAATGTGAAATATCATCACATGGTTTTTCAGTAAGGTCTCTTTCTTCTCTCTCTCTCTCTCTCTCTCTCTCTCTCTCTCTCCCGCTCTCTCTCTCTACCTCCCTCTCCCTCTCTCTGTCTATCTCTCCCTCTCCCTCTCTCTGTCTCTCTCTCCCTCTCCCTCTCTCTGTCTCTCTCTCTCGCTCTGTATTCCCCTCTCTCTCTCACTCTCCCTCCTCTGTCTACACATATTTGTTAGAGAGAAAGAGAGCAGAATTGGGTTTTAATGAAAAACCTTATCAAGTGCTCAAAACAAAGTAGTTATTTTAACTTGATTGAAATATTATTGATGAGAAGAGATGGGCCCTGCTCTGTGTGTGTGTGTGTGTGTGTGTGTGTGTGCACGCGTTTGTGCGTGTGTGTACATGCATAAATGCATACTTGTGCATCCATGCATGCACGTATCTGCGCATATATGTGTGTGTGCATGTGTCCGTCCCTCTCTGCAGACGGTTGGTGGACACGGAGGATGAGCTCAGTGACATCCAGTCGGACTCGGTGCCGTCGGAGGTGCGTGATTGGCTTGCCTCCACCTTCACGCGTCAGATGGGTCTGATGCTGCGCCGGACCGAAGAGAAACCGCGCTTCCGCAGCATCGTACACGCAGTGCAGGCTGGGATATTTGTTGAGAGGTTAGTTTGTCCTACAATGTCCTCCGAACATGTAGTATGTTTCTTACTAAACTGGGAGATCAGCACTGACAGTAACACACTGTCAGTGTATTTGTGAAGAGGTTGATTGTCCTACAAATTCACTACACTGCCAAAAGTATGTGGACACCTGCTCGTCGAACATCTCATTGCAAATTCATGGCCAATAATATGGAGTTGGTCCCCCCTCTGATGCTATAACATCCTCCAGTCTTCTGGGAAGGCTTGCCACTAGATGTTGGAACATTGCTGCGGGGTCTTGCTTCCATTCAGCCACAAGAACATTAGTGAGATCGGGCACTGATGTTGGGAAATTAGGCCTGGCTCGCAGTCGGTGTTCCAATTAATCCTAAAGGTGTTCGATGGGTTTGAGGTCAGGGCTCTGTGCAGGCTAGTCAAGTTCTTCCACACCGATCTCGACAAATGATTTCTCTATGGACCTTGCTTTGTGCACGGGGGCAATGTCTTGCTGAAACAGGAAAGGGCCTTCCCGAAACTGTTGCCACAAAGTTGCAAGCACAGAATCGTCTAGAATGTCATTCTTCACTGGAACTAAGGAGCCTGAATAATAAAAAACAGCCTCAGACCATTATTCCTCCTCCACCAAACTTTACAGTTCACACTATGCATTCGGGCAGGTATCGTTCTCCTGGCATCCGCCAAACCCAGATTCATCCATCGGACTGCCAGATGGTGAAGCGTGATTCATCCCTCTAGAGAATGCGTTTCCACTGCTCCAGACACCAATGCCGGCGAGCTTTACACCACTCTAGCCAACTCTTGGCATTGTGCATAGTGATCTTAGGCTTGTGTGCGGCTGCTCGGCAGCTCCCGAAGAACAGTTATTGTGCTGACGTTGCTTCCAGAGGCATTTTGGAATTTGGTAGAGAGTGAATTTTTACGTGCTACGCGCTTCATCACTCGGCGGTCCTGTTCTGTGAGCTTGTGTGGCCTACCACTTCGCGGCTGAGCCGTTGTTGCTCCTAGATGTTTCCACTTCACAATAACAGCACTTACAGTTAACCGGGGCAGCTCTAGCAGGTCAGAAATGTAACAAACTGACTTGTTGGAAAGGTGGCATCCTATGAAGGTGCCACGTTGAAAGTCAATGAGCTCTTCAGTAAGGCCATTTTACTGCCAATGTTTGTCTATGGAGATTGCAATGCTGTGTGCTCGATTTTATACACCTGTCAGAAACGGGTGTGGCTGAAATAGCCAAATCCACTCATTTGAAGGGGTGTCCACATACTATTGGCCATGTAGTGTATATGGTCTGTGTATTTCATACTGAACTAGGATATACCACATTCATCTCCCTGTTAGTCTCTCGCGACAGACTGTTAACAATAACAGCCCACAGCATCAAATCAAGTAGCTTGCATTTAAGATTTGTTTCTGGGTCCCAAGATTATCTCATGCTAGCAGTTACCCATAGACTTCCAGTCATTGCGCTAATGCTAGTTAGCATTGGCTCGCGAAACTACCTCTAACTTCCTTCATACTGGACATAGATACATAAAAATGGTATCCAGTTCATATGCCTCTGGGGAAGTAGATTAAGGGCCTCATTGCCAAAATCCTGAAGTATCCCTTTAATGGACAGGAGTTCCATATTTTTCCCTACTGTCAATGGAGCCATCAAAGTAATTTTGTCCTGTAGAGAATGCCTTATCATAAAGAACCCTACATGAAAGTGTGTGCATCCAGCAATCTCTGGCCAAGCCCTGGGTGGGTTTATTTGATAGCATACGGTATGTATCAGTCTCACAGTAGAAGCGTAAACCCCAGCCTAGATGATAAGCATTGGGAAGGTCACCCATCACATCCCTGTTGTGAGGTATTTCCCCCAGAACCATCCTCCCCTTACCCTTGAAATGGTAATACCACTAGCCATCTCCCCCCGTCCACCTCCACCAATCAGTGGTCCTTGGGTCTCTGGGTGTCCTAACATTGTGTGCATGGGCGTGTGTGTGTGTGTGTGTGTGTGCATGCGTGTGTGTTATCTCTCCCTGACAGGATGTACCGCCGGACGTCCAACATGGTGGGATTAAGCTATCCGCCCAGCGTGATCACGGTGCTCAAGGTATTAAGAATCGCGACCTGGCAAGGACGGCAATAGGCCAACGAGGCAGGGGAAGTCTGAGATGTGCCAATGGGGTGGCGGGGAGGGAGGGCCAGGCCTGCGATATACCAGGCCTGGCCCTCCTTCCCCGCCACCCCAAGCAGGGGCAACCAAGATATAACCATACATCATTCACAACCTCACCCTATTTCCTTCAAATAGGCCCTCACATACACAGTATATGATGGAATATATATGTGTAGAATCACAGTACATACAGGCTGCATGCATTAATTTCAAGCCATTCTCCTCCGATGCCAGAACACACAAGGGTAAAAGCAGCATTTGACAAAAATACAATGTATTTTTACTATTGAATGTCTGTCCTGTAATGAGTAATCATGTGTGTCCTGGTTACTGTCCTGGTTTTGACAGAGTGGGCAGCACGTGCAGTGATGTGGGCTGATGTGGATAAAATGCCAGGGCCTAATTCTTGTCCCAGGCCGCCCCTGGCTGACAACAATCCTTACCGATGCTGTGATATCATCATGCCTCACCTTATGAATCCTGGCTTGACTGCTATTAGATTTCCTCCAGCTATCTCACAAAGCTATTTTCTTCGTATTCTCCTCTAAAACCGCTAAATAACACAGTGTTGAAATGAAAAGCTCTGTGGGCTAC
This sequence comes from Coregonus clupeaformis, assembly GCF_020615455.1. Taxonomy (NCBI): domain Eukaryota; kingdom Metazoa; phylum Chordata; class Actinopteri; order Salmoniformes; family Salmonidae; genus Coregonus; species Coregonus clupeaformis. Next base: position 1,241,703 of record NC_059225.1, on the reverse strand, counting down.
TTACCCCCGTTCCTTCTGTAGTCATCCTGCTGTCCTGACCTGTCATTGGTTGATTCACACAGAGACTGGAGAACTTGGCTTAGTCATCTCTGAGCCCGCTCTCTTCCTCTTTCTTTCTCTCTCTCTCCACCTCATCCCTCTTTCTCTCTCCATTTCCATCTCTCTCTTTCAGTATGCCCGCAGGCTGTGTAAGCCAGTGGCGGGAGACAGAGATGGAGAGCAGGCGAAAACTTCCAATTTAAAGATTTAAATCTTTAATGTGTTGTAATTCAAATGGCCCCTGCACCAGACATGTCAGAAGAACTCCACAGAACTTTGTTGGAAAGAGAGAGAGAGGGAGGGAGGGAGGGAGGAAGTTGTATAGAGAATGAGAGAGAGAGAATGAGAGAGAGAGAAGGGGGAGTGAGGGAGAGAGAGAGAATGGGGGAGAGAGGGAGAGAGAGAGAATGGGGGAGAGAGAGGGAGAGAGAGAGAATGGGGAGGTATGGCGAGAGAAGGGGGGAGTAAGGTAGAGAGAGAATAATCATATCAATAACTCACCTCTAGATGTACATGGGGATTCTGTTCTTGTTCATTATTACTGAGGTTCCTATTATGACTCCTAATAGCGCCTGGCTTTAAATTCATGTAACATACTGTATCATCAAACAAACTAGAAATAACGTCTGATGTAAAAACATGCTTACTGCTCTATGGTTTTCAAATGGTCATGCAGGCTTTCAATAAAGTGAATTTATTGATCACCTAAATTCAATGAAATAATACTTGAATATAAGCAATGTATAGCAATATAAAGGAAAATAAAATGTTTGAGACTCAGATGCACACCATTTTCATTTTAGAAGATACCCCTCCCTGCTCCTCCTCAATTATTTGCCTTACAGACACATTCAGATTCAAATGTAGTCTTTCAATACTTGTTCTGACAATGACTCCCTCTCTTTCGCAGCACGTGGACATGTGGTCTTTTGACGTGTTTGCCCTGAATGACGCGAGTGGGGACCACGCGTTGAAATTCATATTCTATGAGCTCCTCACAAGATATGACCTCATCAATCGCTTCAAGGTAAGCTGATCAGAAAAGGACCACATCTCATTCTCTCCCACTCCCTTATCTACCCCCCGTAGGCATCGATGAGTGATGTTCTTTTAAGTCTATTTTAATTCCATTGAATCAGAAGGTCTCAGAGGTTGTACGACTAGGGAATCAATTGCTTAAATACAAATATTCTCTCCTCTTCCCCTTCATCTTCACTGATTGGAAAAGACTTGGTGAAAACAATATGGTGGAAGCTCATCATTAGGCTAGTCAACTATTTCAGATCACTACAATGAAGGACAGGAGGCGATGAGACAAAGGAACTTTTTAGCTGAGAAAAGCCAATCTGTGTAAGAGCCAGAATGAGAGATTTCCCTCAGGTCACTGTCTGAGCTCTGTTGTTTTTGTTTGTTGTTCAGATCCCTATCTCTGCACTGGTGTCCTTTGTGGAAGCCTTGGAGGTGGGCTACAGCAAACATAAGAATCCCTACCATAACCTGATGCACGCTGCAGATGTCACTCAGACAGTACACTATCTATTATTGAAGACAGGCATGGTGGTAAGAGACACTTTATTTTAATGTGTGTGTCTGCTTGCTTTACGTGCGTGTCCATGCATGTGTGTGTGTGTGCGTGTGTGCCTCCTAAGCTGTGTGTGTCAACAGGAGTGTACCTGCAGTATTCTTGTTTGATTAAGTCTGACCCACAAACCCACAATCAGCTGTATTTATGAGGCCATGGAGGCAGTCAGTCAGCAGCCACCATCCTGCCTGCAGGCCATGTCATAGACAGTAGCGGTGCGTGGGTAAAATCACTGGGGAAGCCAAACCAGGGAAAAAAAGCCATATTACAACCTATGTGTTGTGATAATTGCGTTGCAATTCTCTATCTGCTCTATAACCTGTTAGTTCATATGCCTTGCCACCATGAAGTGCACCAGTCCCTCCTGCAACAAAGCACCTCCACAGCATGATGCTGCCACCCCCGTGCGTCACGGTTGGGTCGGTGTTCTTCGGCTTGCAAGTAACCACCTTTTTCCTCCAAACATAATGATGGTCATTATGGCCAAACAGTTCTATTTTTGTTTCATCAGACCAGAGGACATTTCTCAAAAAAGTACGATCTTTGTCCCCATGTGCAGTTGCAAACCGTAGTCTGGCTTTTTTATGGCTGTTTTGGAGCAGTGGCTTCTTCCTTTGCTGAGCGGCCTTTCAGGTTATGTCGATATAGGACTTGTTTTACTGTGGATATAGATACTTTTGTACCTGTTTCCTCCAGCATCTTCACAAGGTCCTTTGCTGTTGTTCTGGGATTGATTTGCACCAAAGTACGTTCATCTCGAGGAGACGGAACGCGTCTCCTTCCTGAGCGGTATGACGGCTGCGTGGTCCCATGGTGTTTATACTTGCGTACTATTGTTTGTACAGATGAACGTGGTACCTTCATCATGTCTGAACCAGGCATGTGGTTGATCGGAGGTCTTGATTTCTTTTGATTTTCCCATGATGTCAAGCAAAGAGGCACCGAGTTTGAAGGTAGGCCTTGAAATACATCCACAGGTACACCTCCAATTGACTCAAATTATGTAAATTAGCCTATCAGAAGCTTCTAAAGCCATGACATCATTTTCTGGAATTTTCCAAGCTGTTTAAAGGCACAGTCAACTTAGTGTATGTAAACTTCTGACCCACTGGAATTGTGATACAGTGAATTGTAAGTGAAATAATCTGTCTGTAAACAATTGTTGGAAAAATTACTTGTGTCATGCACAAAGTAGATGTCCTAACCGACTGGCCAAAACTATAGTTTGTTAACAAAAAATGTGTGGAGTGGTTGAAAAACTAGTTTTAATGACTCCAACCTAAGTGTATGTAAACTTCCGACTTCAACTGTATATGGTTAACCTGGCGGCGACGAAGATGGCGGCCTCGCAACTAGCTCTTAGGAATCTTTGCAGTATTTTGTTTTTTAATGTATTATTTTTACATTATTAGCTCAGTAAGTGTTTTGTATCATTACATACAGCCGGGAAAAATGATTGGATATCAGAGCGGCGGTAACTCACCAGCATTACGACCAGCAATACGACTTTCCCGAAGCAGATCCTTTGTTTGCTCTCCCCAGGGCAACTGAACTGATTCCAGCGGCTGACCCAAAACATCACCGGTGGAGGAGAGGCACTCGGAGCGGCCTGCTGGTTCGACTTAGGAGGCGCGCACACCACCCACCGCTTCCAAGTATACTACTCGCTAATGTTCAGTCTTTGGTTAACAGGATCGACGAACTCCAGGCAAGGATTTCTTTCCAGAGAGATATCAAGGCCTGTAACTAACTTTGTTTCACGGAAACATGGCTCTCTTGGGATATTCTGTCAAAATCGGTCCAGCCAGAGGTGTTCTCAGTTCATCGCGCAGACAGGAATACATATCTCTCTGGAAGCAGAAGGTCGGAGGTTTGTGTTTCATGATTAACGACTCATGTTGTAATTGTAGTAACATACAGGAACTCAAGTCCTTTTGTTCACCCGACCTAGAATATCTCACAATCAAATGCTGACCGTATTATCTCCCAATATAATTTTCTTCGGTTATAGTCACGGCCGTGTATATCCCCCGTCAAGCCGATACCACGACGGCCCTCAAAGAACTTCACTGGACTTTATGCAAACTGGAAACCACATATCCTGAGACTGCATTTATTGTAGCCGGGGATTTTAACAAAGCAAATTTGAGGACTAGGCTGCCGAAGTTCTATCAACATATCGACTGTTGTACTCATGCTGCCAAAATCCTCGGCCATTGCTATTCGAACTTCCGGCAAATCTGACCACGACTCCATTTTGCTCCTCCCTTCCAATAGGCAGAAACTCAAACAGGAAATACCCGTGCTAAGGACTATGCAACACTTGTCTGAACAATCGGAATCCACGCTTCAGGATTGTTTTGATCATGCGGACTGGGATATGTTCCGGGTAGCTTCCAAAAATAATTTAGACGAATACACTGAAACGGTGACTGAGTTTATCAGGAAGTGTATAGGTGATGTTGTGCCCACTGTGAATATTAAAACCTACTCTAACCAGAAACCGTGGCTAGATGGCAGCATTCACGCCAATATGAAAGCACGAACCACCGCATTCAACCATGGCAAGGTGACTGGGAATATGGCAGAATACAAACAGTGTAGCTACTCACTCCGCAAGGCAATTAAACTGGCAAAACATCAGTATAGAGACAAAGTGGAGTCGCAATTCAACAGCTCAGACATGAGACGTATGTGGCAAGGTCTACAGAAAATCACGGACTACAAAAGGAAAACCAGCCATATCTCCAACACCGACGTCTCTCTTACAGACAAGCTAAACACCTTCTCACCCGCTTTGAGGATAACACAGTGCCACTGACGAGGCCTACTACCAAGGACTGTGGCCTCTCCTTCTCCGTGGCCGACGTGATTAAGACATTTAAGCATGTTAACCCCCGCAAGGCTGCCGGCCCAGACGGCATCCCTAGCCGCGTCCTCAGAGCATGCGCAGACCAGCTGGCTGGTGTGTTTATGGACATATTCAATCTCTACCTTTCCTAGTCTGCTGTTCCCACATGCTTCAAGATGGCCACCATTGTTCCTGTACCCAAGAAAGCAAAGGTAACTGAACTAAATGACTATCGCCCTGTAGCACTCACCTCTGTCATCATGAAGTGCTTTGAGAGACTAGTCAAGGATCATATCACCTCTACCTTACCTGTCACCCTAGACCCACTTCAATTTGCTTACCGCCCCAATAGATCCACAGACGATGCAATCGCCATCACACTGCACACTGCCCTATCCCATCTGGACAAGAGGAATACCTATGTAAGAATGCTGTTCATTGACTATAGCTCAGCATTCAACACCATTGTACCCTCCAAGCTCATCATCAAGCTCGAGGCCCTGGGTCTGAACCCCGCCCTGTGCAACTGGGTCCTGGACTTCCTGACGGGCCGCCCCCAGGAGGGGAAGGTTGGAAACAACATCTCCACTTCACTGATCCTCAACACTGGGGCCCCACAAGGGTGCATGCTCAGCCCCCTCCTTTACTCAATGTTGACCCATGATTGCGTGGCCAAGCACGCCTCCGACTCATTCATCAAGTTTGCAGACGACACAACAGTAGTGTGCTTGATTACCAACAATGATGAGACCGCCTACAGGGAGGAGGTGAGGGCTCTGGGAGTGTGGTGCCAGGAAAATAACCTCTCACTCAACATCAACAAAACAAAGGAGATGATCGTGGACTTCAGGAAACAGCAGAGGGTGCACCGCCCTATCCACACCGACGGGACCGCAGTGGAGAAGGTGGAAAGCTTCCTTGGCGTACACAAACTGAAATGGTCCACCCACGCAGACAGTGTGGTGAAGAAGGCGCAACAGAGCCTCTTCAACCTCAGGAGGCTGAAGAAATTTGGCTTGGCACCTAAAACCCTCACAAACTTTTACAGATGCACAATTGAGAGCATCCTGTCGGGCTCTATCACCACCTGGTACGGCAACTGCACCGCCCGCAACCGCATGGCTCTCCAGAGGGTGGTGCGGTCTGCCGAACGCATTATCGGGGGCAAACTACCCGCCCTCCAAGACACATACAGCACCCGATGTCACAGCATGGCCAAAAAGATAATCAAGGACATCAACCACCCAAGCCACTGCCTGTTCACCCCGCTATCATCCAGAAGGCGAGGTCAGTACAGGTGCATCAAAGCTGGGACCGAGAGAATGAAAAACAGCTTCTATCTCAAGGCCATCAGACTGTTAAATAGCCATCACTAGCACATTAGAGGCTGCTGCTGCCTGTTGAAATCACTGGCCACTTTAAGAAATGGAACACTAGTCACTTTAATAATGTTTACATATCTTGCACTACTCATCTCATATGTATATACTGCATTCTATTCTATAATATTCTACTGTATCTTAGTCCAATGCCGCTCTTTCATTTCTTGTCCATATATGTATATTTTCTTAAATTCCATTCCTTACTATTTTTGTGTGTATTAGGTATTATTGTGAAATTGTTAGATATTACTTGTTAGATATTACTGCACTTTTGGAGCTAGAAGCACAAGCATTTCACTACACCTGCTATAACATCTGCTAAACACGTGTATGTGACAAATAACATTTGATTTGATATATGTTGAAGAAGGTGGGGCTCAAGCTGCATCCCTGTCTCACCCCACGGCCCTGTGGAAAGAAATGTGTTTGTTTTTTCCCATTTTTAACTGCACACTTGTTGTTTGTGTACATGGATTTTATAATGTCATATGTTTTTCTCCCAACACTGCTTTTCATCAATTTGTATAGCAGACCCTCATGCCAAATTGAGTCAAAAGCTTTTTTGAAATCAACAAAGCATGAGAAGACTTTGCCTTTGTTTTGTTTTGTTTGTTTGTCAATTAGGGTGTGCAGGTTGAATATGTGGTCTGGCCATACAGTAATTTGCTAAGAAGCCAATTTGACATTTGCTCAGTACATTGTTTTCACTGAGGAAATGTAAAAGTCTGCTGTTAATGATAATGCAGAGGATTTTCCCAAGGTTGCTGTTGATGCATATCCCACGGTAGTTATTGGGGTCAAGTTTGTCTCCATTTTTGTGGATAGGGGTGATCAGTCCTTGGTTCTAAATATTGGGGAAGATGCCAGAGCTGAGGATGATGTTAAAACGTTCAAGTCTGTATATTTTATCATTTCATTTAGGATACCATCAACACCACAGGCCTTTTTGGGTTGAAGGGTTTGTATTTTGTCCTGTAGTTCATTCAATGTAATTGTAGAATCCTCCTGTAGTTCATTCAATGTAATTGTAGAATCCAGTGGGTTCTGGTAGTCTTTAATAGTTGATTCTAAGATTTGTATTTTATCACGTATATGTTTTTGCTGTTTGTTCTTTGTTATAGGGCCACATTTTCCCAGAAGTGGTTAGATTCTATGGATTCTTCAGTTACATTGAGCTGATTTCTGACGTGCTGTTACTTCTTTTTCCATAGTGTATTTTGTGTATTGTTTTAGTAATTCACCATTGTGAAGGCTCAGGTTTTCTGGGTCTCTATGTTTTTGGTTGGATAGGTTTCTCAATTTCTTTTTTAGGTTTTTGCATTCTTCATCAATGTTGTTAATTTTCTTAGGTTGTCTGCTTTTTAGATTTGATAGGGAAGCTGAGAGGTCAAATATACTGCCAAGTTTACACCTTTACTATTACAGTGAAACATTTTGTCTAGGAAGTTGTCGCTCTCTCTTTCCCCGCCTCTCTCTCTCTCTCTCTGACCTCATGATATGCTCCCCATTGAGACTTCATTGATCCTGGTCCTGAGTTAATCTCTCCTGACTGTTGGGTATTCATTCCTGTCACCTCCCTGCTCCCTGGTCATTAACCACCCAGTGATATGTTACTGTTTAATGATCTTTCGGATGATTCATGGCTGATGATGTGTGGATATGTGAATGATGATATGAGGGGCAAGGGTTGTGATCCATGGATGATTTCACAGTCACACTCGTAGCGGTTGGATTCCCATTGGTTTGATTCAAAATGTGCCGGTTACACATTGCCCTATTGGATCCTCATTGGTCCAATCAATATGCTGGCAAAAGCATAATTTTGTTTTGAGTATGTCCCCACTCGTTGTGGCATAGATTGTGTCCCAAATGTTACCCTATTCCCTACATAGTGCACTATTTTTAACCAGAGCCCTATGTGCCCTTGTCAAAAGGAGTGCACTACAAAGGTAATAGGGTGCCATTTGGGAAGCAGCCATAGCCTGGCTGGGTGCCCGAAATGACAGCTTGTTTTTTGGAGCTCTCTCTCTGACACCTTTAAATCCACAGGAAAGCCTGTAAAACTGTCAGCATGGTTTATGAGGTGCTAGAATCACCACTGTTATCAAAATGTGGATGCAGCACATTCATTATAACCATAAAGCTGCAGTCTCTGTCATAAAGCAATTTCAAACTGCCAACAAATGTCGTAAAATAAACTTTTACTGCATAGAGCCTGCAAATGAAGATATGAAATCATGTAAAAGCAAGTGTGAGTTAATAAAGCTATAAAGAACAGTGTAAAAAGAGAAGAGTAATTGTAGTTTACAAAAAGGATAAAGGGGCAATCAGCAGTTGCTACATATTTTTTATTTACTTTTAATATGTACCCATTGATTATTGAAGATTATAACTTATAAATGTACTCCATCAGAACCCAAAATATAAGTTTGTTTTACTCCAATGTTTATCACAAAGTAAATGTAAACAAACACTATATAGCCTCAAAGCATGGTTAACACTAGAACTGCTGGGTCTCAGAGGGGCCCCCCTTCAAGCTAAGGAGCAGTCATTCTGACTGCAACATTCTAACAGTGTCATTAATATATTTCATATATGCTATCCCTAAAATAATCATTTGGTTGTGTTCATGAAGGTGTTAGGTAACATTAGAATGCAATTTTTTAAAGTTTTATTTCAAATAACAAAATAGCATTTTAATTAGTCTATGTCACTCTATACAACAAAAAAATAATACTGTACTATAAATTGTATTTGTGAAGAGCATTTATTACAATTATGAAACATAAACCATATGTGTTGGAACATGGTAAGAGCTTCTTTTTATAGATGTTAAACTTTTTTTTTTAACAAAATACTCATGCAAAATGCGCGGTCGATTATGAAAACAGTAGCCTAAACATCATTAGCGTCAAGTGTGCTTGATAAATAGTGAAAATCAGCACAAAAGCAATAAAGGCATTATAATGAATATAAACATTTTAAATTATTGACAGCTTGTGGTTAAATGGTCTGTGTTTTCACGCAATGGCATCAGTTGGATTTCATTTAGCGGTTATCCCTTGTCCTAACAGTCAACACAAATCTTCGCCACTTTCTTGACACACTTCAAACAAACACGTCTCTTGCATGTGACACAAGTGTTTTGGTTTCTGTTCTTTGTGCATCTGGGCACCTGGCACTATGATGCCTGGGAGCTGTGCGCAATTTTCCTTGCGCAATGGCTCGCGTGGAATCTTTGCTCCTGCCTTGGCACTCATATATCGCTCATGTAGCCCGTATGCTAGACTCATGATTAAATCTTTCCTGGGCATGGTGTTGTTCATGCATTGCTTGAACAATACATGTGCGTTGATAGCAGCTAAGTCAAGCATGTTATAGAACACCGCAACACGCCAGCGTGCCATCTGATCCAAAAAATCCACACCAATTTCTGGAACAGAATAGAGTAGAAAACATTATGACAATTTTCCCGTAGGAAAAACAACATGTGTTATACAGAGGAGCATAATGCATTGCATAAGTTTATCTACAGTACATAGGCCTATGGCGATGCGTATTATGTAATATTGTAGTGCATAATAGTATCCGTTTTTCTCTTTATTGTGTCCCTGTCGATGGCAACTGTCGGATGCATGGTGCTCATGACAGGAACGTCCTTTCTTGCATTGCATTGGTATAGTGTTAGTGTTGTCTTGTCATTCTTCACCACTGTTGTGGAGTACAACCGCTGTGCGGGTGACTTATTTTGCGCAGAGGGATCTCCCGTCTCGCTTTGTTCATTGTGCCGACTAGGCTTGTTTTTATTTGCAAGCAACTTGTTCACCAATGACAGTGAAGTGACGAAATTGTCCAATGTGACATTTCTCCCCTTGCCAACGTAAGGTTCCACAAGCCTCACCATCGCATTCTCCAACACTCGCTCACCTGCTGCCCGATGTGGATCTTTTCCGAAACTGTGTCATCCCTTCCTTCCTGTCTCACGGTTTCATTTGGTGGTGGCGCGGGCGTACAGTTCTGTCTTTTTTTGCGCTTAGGCCTCGGAGGTGTAGGTTCAGGCTGAGGCTCAGAATCAGAAGAATAATCATCAGAGATGTCACGATTAATTTATTCCCCACCATCTGAGTCGTTTTCATTCCGATATTGTAGCAGCGCTAACGCAGCATGTGCATCCATTCATCTTGGTCTTCTTGCCATTGTAAATTACGCACGCTCTCACTGTGTACTACAAGTAAGCCAGAGTAGACTGATAAGACTGCTTGGATTTGGTGGACTGATATAGGTACATACCATTTTTAGATTATAATTAGAATATACCAATACAATAGAATGGCCCGCCCTTTTCTTCATTCACAATTGGTGATTACATAATTATGCATTCTCCGCTTCCCCTTACTCATCAACTCACCCATTCTCCCTCTTTCTCCCCATCATACTTTACTTAATTTATTTAATCTGTTGTTATATGTGTGAAAATCGTTTCGGTATAGTTTAGGTTCAGTTTCGAGGCAATTGTCGGGGTAATTATGAACTGGCCACTGCACCTTCCAATGTCGGGAGAATGAGCGGAGCAGGCCCTACTGTCTGGAGAAGGAGGGGCAAAGGGGAAAACCATTCACATAATGACATGCCCTCCTAAAACTCGTTATAACTTCAGTTCTGTTTGTGATATTACGATTCTAACAAGGGAAGTGTGTTATACAGACTTATTTAGGAAAAGTCAAGGATGGAGGGGGGCATGATAAATACATTCATTAATGAGCAGTCAAAATGACTCTTTTAGCGGTTCTAGTGTTAAAACTATCATTTGGATATCTTGAATGGTCAGCCCTTGCATCCATAGCTCTGTCTATGGGAAAATCTCTATTGCATACTCCTTGCGTCCTCTCTCCTCCTCTCCTTCTCAAAACCCATTGGAGGAGAAGGTCAGAGAGGAGGGACCTCTGGCTTTCTTGTCTAATGGGTTTTGAGAAGGAGACGAGGAGAGAGGAAGCAAGGAGTTTGCAATTGAGATCTTCCTCATGAATTTGAGAGTGACTACATTTCTCCAGCTCATCCCTAAACTTTTTAGTTTTTTTTTTATCACAGAAATATAACAACATTACTGCTACTGTTACTTCTGTAATGGAGTAATGGAAACAGTCAGGGAGAGAAACAAATCTAATATTCTTCTTGTATTACAGAACCAGGACAGGCTAGCAGAAAATGTTGCTTTGTGGGAAGGGAACTTTAATAAGTACTCAATTTAATTTATGACATTAGATATCATATAATGTCTCTCAGAGGAGGCTGGTGGGAGGATCTATAGGAGGATGGGCTCATTGTAACAGCAGGAATGGAGTTAATGGAACGGAGTCAAATGTGGTTTCCATGTGTTTGATGTGTTTGATACCGTTCCATTTATACCATTCCAGCAATTACAATGAGCCTGCCCTCCTATATCTCCTCCCACCAGCCTCCTCTGATGTCTCTCTATGCAAACATATTTAATATTCAATTAAAGGGATACTTCGGGATTTTGGCCATGATGCCCTTTATCTACTTCCCCAAAGTCAGATGAACTAGTGGCTCCAAATGTTATACCTCTTTGTCCATTATGAAGGATGTTAGAGGTAGTTTTGCAAGCCAATGTTAACTAGCGTTAGCACAATGACTGGATATCTATGGGTATCTGCCAGCATGCTAGTAAACACCCACAGACTTTCAGTCATTGCGCTAAAGCTAGTTAGCATTGGCTCGCGAAATTACCTATAACTTCCTTCATACTATACACAGAGACATAAAAATGGTATCCACAAGTTCATCTGACTCTGGGGAAGTAGATAATGGGCCTAATTGCCAAAATCCCGAAGTATCCTATCGTATCTAGTTTTATGTATTGACTGGGGGAAGATTGTGAAGCTTACATAGATTTGTTCTTCTAAGGTGTGTGGGCAAGCAGGCAATGTGAACATGTCACTTATGCTTACCTTACAATGCATCAGCATCAGCCCCTAAAAATGTTTTGCTCTAGTTGTTTGTTCTCCTCTAAATTGCCTTTATCACCTCTTGTGTTCCTCCTTCTCCAAATCGTATCCTCTCTCTCTCTCCCCTCCCCCTCTCTCTCTCTCTCTCTCTCTCTCTCTCTCTCTCTCTCTCTCTCTCTCTCTCTCTCTCTCTCTCTCTCTCTCTCTCTCTCTCTCTCTCTCTCTCTCTCTCTCTCTCTCCCTCTCTCTCTCTCTCTCTCTCTCTCTCTCTCTCTCTCTCTCTCTCTCTCTCTCTCTCGTCTCTAGAACTGGCTGACTGAGCTGGAGATCTTTGCCATGATCTTTGCTGCTGCTGTCCATGATTACGAACACACAGGGACCACTAACAACTTCCATATCCAGACCAGGTAATATTCTATGACAGCCGTAACACAAGCAGAAAATAGCACTCAGCAAGGGGATAATTCATAGGCCAGGGGCAACGAAACAGGGATGGGAACTCATTGTTATGCATTTAGAGAGGGGATGATTAAAAACCGTGAATGGGAGTTCTATTCTAATTCCACCTCTGCCTCGTGACGGCGGCCATTGTTGAGCCTAATCCTCAATGCACAACAAGTTCTAATTAATAACAAAACTCTCTGACATTTCTTTAGGTATGAGTTTTATTGCAAAACAGGTCAATATAAGCTACAGTGTATCTAAACTACATGAAGTACCATATAGATCAACTCAAATGTGATGATAATAAACCATGTATTGGATTAGAGCAGGGGCTTTATATTTACCCCATCGAAATATAATTACTAAAACAGACATTCCCATTCAAATCAAACAATGTTCCATCATTCTATTTCTATGGTTTACCCTCTCCTAACTGTGTTGTCTCAGGTCAGGCACGGCCATCTTGTATAATGACCGTGCAGTTCTGGAGAACCACCATGTGAGTGCTGCCTACCGCCTCCTACAGGACGATGATGAGATGAACATCCTCCTCAACCTGTCCAAAGACGACTGGAGGTAGGCGAGACTCAGAGAGTTCGGGACCCTGGTGGTAGCAGGGCCGTGCACAGACCTTTTGGGGGGCATGTACTCAAACAAAAAAAGGGCACCCCTGTAAAACAATTCCCACAACCGCAGTCAGAGACTTGTTGAGCAATTATTAGTTTGATTATTTCATTACATAAAAGCAATAGACAAGATAGATGCTATTGTTGTATCATTTGCTAAGATTTGGTTAACATGCTTCATGTGTGTCATTGAGAAGAGGGTAAAGCAGCACAATCTGATGAGTAAAGTATTTGGCAAAACGATTTTCAACTGCAATAAAGGCTGCACTTATTAACAATAACCAACACAATTCCAGTCAAAATAGAAGATTATAAGAAATACTGTAGCCTACCATTACTATTTCCAACCCAACACCATTTGTTGCCTCTATCATGTATCCTATACTGGCTGAAGCTTTGATCCAGTGGAATAAGTTTTGAGGAGCAGGGAGGTTGAAGGTGACTTCAGGAACACAGCTGCTGCTCTACACTATCCCTAAATAAGACAGTAATGAGAGCAAATGAATAGAATATTGTGAGAAATACTGTAGCCAACCATTACTAGACCATATATTGCTTTACTATAGCCTACCATTCCCTAAATAAGCCAGTAAAGAGAGCATGGTGATCACTGATGATGACTGATAACGTTCTTAGCAAGCAGACTAATTAGGCTACCATATGCTACAACAAAATGGCTAGCTAGCTAGATTACTTTTTTTTTTTTACAGATTGTGATTTATCACCAATGCTCATAAATAATGACTTCATAATCTAATATCCCTAATCTTATAACTTCATAGTTTAATTTAATAATTATGTCATTTAAAAGTAATTTCATATTTCATAATAACTCTATAGTCATATAGCACAGATCTATTAGCTACACGCATTGCTTTGCTTAACATAATTAAAATATGTATTTTATATGCAAATAATGTATCGGCATAAACATTATGATGACGATGAACATACACTATTTCATATTCATGGTATATGGCTGACTGGCAAGTGGCTTGTGTGGTTATTTTAGTAGGCTAACGTTATATGGTGGCTAGCTAGCTATAGGCTACCTGTGTTGCTCCTTCCCTGACACATGTGCAATTCCCGGCTGAAGGGATAGAGTTGAGTCTGAGGGTCGGTGATGCAGCCTCTCCTCTCTCTCTGTGTCTCTGCTGCACGTAGACTTATCAGCCAACCAGACTGGATTTGATTATGTAAAGCAGCAAGTTAGCAGGTCACTCACATTGTTAAACTGCTCAATTATGCTGCTGTGGCAGTGGTACTGATATTTAAACTAGCTAGGTACATTCTTAGAAAAAAAGGTTCTCCCGATAGGTGAACCCTTTTTGGTTCCAGGTATAACCCTTTTTGGTTCCAGGTATAACCCTTTTTGGTTCCAGGTAGAACTCTTTTGGGTTCCATGTAGAAACATCTGTGTAAAGGGTTCTACATGGAACTCAAAAAGGTTCTACCTGGAACCAAAAGGGTTCTACCTGGATCCAAAAAGGGTTCTTCAAAGGGTTATCCTATGAGGACTGCCGAAGAACCCTTTTAGGTTCTACATAGCACCTTTTTTTCTAAGAGTGTAGCTAGCTATACACTCAACTCGACCGGTGACCACGGGCGGCCAATTTAACGACGACTTGCAGGCAGTGGGTTCAGATCAGAAAAACAACGACAAAACTGTTTTGGGGTAAAGTATACCAACATACAAAAGGGCACTTTGGAGACTGGAAGTGCAAAGGGGCAGGTGCTCTGCACAGGTAGAGCACTATCTGTGCACGTGCCTGGGTGGTTGAGATGGTGTTGGCCACAGACATGGCCTGTTCCTCTCTCTAACCTACCTCTAACCTGTCTGTCTGTCTGCTCCTCTTTCTAACCTACTGTACCTCTAACCTCTCTGTCCGTCTGTCTATCTGTCTGTCTGTCTGTCTGCTCCTATCTCTAACCTACCTCTAACCTGTCTGTCTTTCCACTCCTCTCTCTAACCTGTCTGTCTGAACTCTCTTTAATCTACCTCTATCATGTCTGTCCATCTGTCTGTCTGATCCTCTCTCTAACATGTCTGTATGTCTCCCCCTCTCGTAGAGAGCTACGGGCCCTGGTGGTAGAGATGGTACTGGCCACAGACATGTCCTGTCACTTCCAACAGATCAAGGCCATGAAGAACTTCCTCCAACAGCCAGAGGCGTGAGTGACTCTTATTTAACTCTATAATTACCTAGACAAATATATCTAAAATAGCACCCTGTTCATTGTAGTAGACCATAGTGCCAGTTCAGATTGGCCCCAACACTCATTACTCCCCACACATTTGTCCTAAACCATAGCCTGCCCTACCATAAATGCACTAATTGATACCAAAAATACAATAACCCCAAGCTGCTGTCTCTCTGATCAAATATCCAACAGCCCAATATTGCTGAGACGTGTATGTTGTTTTCTTAGACTCCTGAGTTCTGTTATAGTCTCTCTGGACTCTTGTTCCTTGCATTTATGATATATTATTTTCAATCTTCTCTGCTCTATACTGTTTTACTCTGAAGGATTCTCAAGCCCAAGGCCTTATCACTGATCCTGCACACAGCTGATATCAGCCACCCGGCCAAGAACTGGGATCTGCACCACAGGTGGACCACATCACTCCTGGAAGAGTTCTTCAGACAGGTCAGTCTATACTAACCCCTTACCCCAGACCTTTAACCCCTGACCCTTAACCCCTAAACCCTGACCCCTAACACCTAAACATCACTGGACCACCAGTAGGAGTGCTGATCTAGATCAGGGGGACCTGATCCAAGATCAGCACTCCTACTCTGAGAGGCTTCATGAATATAATAATATGCCATTTAGCAGACGCTTTTATCCAAAGCGATTTACAGTCATGCGTGCATACATTTTTGTGTATGGGTGGTCCCGGGGATCGAACCCACTACCCTGGCGTTACAAGCGCTGTGCTCTACCAGCTGAGCTACAGAGGACCCTGGTCAGATAGGTGTGGGACAAAGTCCAGTCTGCCAAGTCAGATACGTAGTGCTGGCATCTTCCTAATCCTACTACCTTCCCAAATAAAACAGTGTGATAATCCCAATATTTTAATCCTAATCTGGTCTCGTTTTCATTCCTTCCTTGCTCAACACTAATCCCATGAATCTGATACTAGACTACCACTCCTCTCGCACTCTCACAGACAAGAAGCAGATCTCAAAATAGCGAAACCTGAAAAATCAGGTTTTAGAGTCATTATTTATAAGAGATATTGGATGGTAATTTCACAAGGTATTTCACAAGGACATCCAATTTCTTTAAACAAAAGGAGGACATTACTCTTTATGAATTGCATAAATTACATCTGTGATCATTATGAATATAAAGTGACAATGAGTAATATAGCTGTTCTTGAAAATTCTAAAAGTATTTATAAAATGGAATGAATTATAAAATTGCATTGGATATTAACAAGTGCATGAAGAGACACCCCAGTGAATTTTCTACCCGGAGTCAACCCGATTTTCTATTAGGTGTGATTTTAAAGTAGGATATCCTCCCCATTACCATTACAGGCTAATTAACGCCTCACTCTGTTCTGTGAAAATGAAATTAGCCAGTAGTGTGTGGACTCTTTCTAGAACTTGAACAAATTCTGCGTCCCATAGGCCTCTGGTCAAAAGTAGGGCATTACATAGGGAATAGGAGGGTGCCATTTGGAACGGACTCATGGTGAAATGTAATCAGTTCATTCCCAGGTGCTGCTCCACTAATCATATTAATAGAAATGTCAAGTACAATGAATGACCAGGACATACCAATCATTTTTTACCATACATAGATTTATTTGTCTTAAATTGGCTCCTTTGATGTTGTTCAACAGTACTGGGAGATAGAAGTAGAGTGGAGAGAACAAAGTGGGGTGTAATTATCTAGGATAGAGGCTGTTTAACATTCAAATGACAGTTGTTGTTTTTTTCTCTCTGCTGGGGACAGTAATAAATACCCCTACTGAGGGTTGCAAAGTTCCTCAAAATTCCAAATTTTTCAAGAAATCCTGGTAAGGGAATTACGGATTTACTGCTTATTCCGTTCTGATTCCGGGAATGTTCCAACTGGGATTTCTGGAAAACCTGGTCATTTTGGGAAAGTTACTGGAATTTTGGAAAGCCTACCTCTACCCCATCTCTTTGATATGAAGTGCACTTACACTGTCAGAGACTGCATTCTTCCATGCATAAAGACTCAGAAGCAGTGTTCACAGTGGTCATGTCGTGTTCTCAGGGGGATAAAGAAGCAGAGCTGGGCCTGCCCTTCTCTCCTCTGTGTGACCGCAAGTCAACCATGGTGGCCCAGTCTCAAATCGGTGAGTCAGTGTAACATTGTTGTATACACAGTTCTATATAGAGAGATAAATCAGTAGATAGATAGATAGATAGATATATCGATAGATATATACACTACCGTTCAAAAGTTTGGGGTCACTTAGAAATGTCCTTGTTTTCGAAAGAAAAGCAATTTTTTGTTCATTAAAATAACATCAAATTGATCAGAAACACATTGTAGACATTGTTAATGTTGTAAATGGCTATTGTAGCCGGAAACGGCAGATTTTTTATGGAATATCTACATAGGCGTACAGAGGCCCATTATCAGCAACCATCAGTCCTGTCTTCCAATGGCACGTTGTGTTTGCTAATCCAAGTTTATTATTTTAAAAGGCAAATTGATCATTAGAAAACCCTTTTGCAATTATGTTAGCACAGCTGAAAACTGCTGTGCTGATTAAAGAAGCAATAAAACTGGCCTTCTTGAGACTAGTTGAGTATCTGGAGCATCAGCAATTGTGAGTTCGATTACAGGCTCAAAATGGCCAGAAACAAATAACTTTATTCTGAAACTCGTCAGTCTATTCTTGTTCTGAGAAATGAAGGCTATTCCATGTGAGAAATTGCCAAGAAACTGAAGATCTCGTACAAGCATGTGTACTACTCCCTTCACAGAACAGCGCAAACTGGCTCTAACCAGAATAGAAAGAGGAGTGGGAGCACAACTGAACTAGAGGAGTGCCCCGGTGCACAACTGAGCTAGAGGACAAATACATTTTGAGTCTAGTTTGAGAAACAAGCGCCCACAGGTCCTCAACTGGCAGCTTCATTAAATAGTACCCGCAAAACACCAGTTTCAACGTCAACAGTGAAAAGGCGACTCCGGGATGCTGACCTTCTAGGCAGAGTTGCAAAGAAAAGCCACTTCTCAGACTGCCCATCTTAATCTTTTATTTTTATTGGCCAGTCTGAGATATGGCTTTTTCTTTGCAGCTCTGCCTAGAAGGTCAGCATCCCAGAGTTGCCTCTTCACTGTTGACGTTGAGACTGGTGTTGAGACAGGAATAGCCTTCATTTCTCAGAACAAGAATAGACTGACGAGTTTCAGAAAAAGTTATTTGTTTCTGGCCATTTGAGCCTGTAATCGAACGCACAATTGCTGATGCTCCAGATACTCAACTATCTCAAGAAGGCCAGTTTTATTGCTTCTTTAATCAGCACAACAGTTTTCAGCTGTGCTAACATAATTGCAAAAGGGATTTCTAATGATCAATTATCCTTTTAAAATGATAAACTTGGATTAGCAAGCACAACATCCATTGGAACACAGGACTGATGGTTGCTGATAATGGGCCTCTGTACGCCTTTGTAGATTTTCCATAAGAAATCAACCATTTCCAGCTACAATAGCCATTTACAACATTAACAATGTCTACACTGTACTTCTGATCAATTTGATGTTATTTTAATGGACAAAAAAATTGCTTTTCTTTCGAATACAAGGACATTTCTAAGTGACCCCAAACTTTTGAACGGTAGTGTATATAGATAGATACATAGATAGATCTCAGTGGTTCTATATGTCTCTCATTCCCTCAGGCTTTATTGATTTCATCGTGGAGCCCACGTTCACAGTCCTCTCAGACATGACAGAGAAGATTGTGACGCCACTGATCGACGAGGCGTCTCGTTCCGGCCTCGCTGGGTTCAGACGCTCCAGGTGACACTGTCAACACACTGACCTTATTACACACACACACATACACACACACACACACACACACACACACATTCCAAAATGTGATATATCCATTTTTAGAAATGCTTGCAAATTAACGTTAATTAAAAATACATCTTGTGAAACAGATAGAGCTATTATTTTTTTCATCTTACCATGACATGTGCTAGTGAAAAGACAAAGATGATGGGGCTCCCAAGTTGTGCAGCGGTCTAAGGTACTGCATCGCAGTGCTAGAGGCGTCACTACAGACCCTGGTTCGATCCCGGGCTGTATCACAACCGGCCGTGTTCGGGAGTCCCATAGGACGTTGCACAATTGGGTTAGGGGAGGGTTTGGCCGGGGGGGCTTTACTTGGCTCATCGCGCTCTTGTAACTCCTTGTGGTGGGCCGGGCGCCTGCAGGCTGACCTCGGTCCTCAGGTGAACGGTGTTTCCTCCGACACTGGTTAAGCAGGTGGGTGTTAAGAAGCGCGGTTTGGCAGGTCATGTTTCGGAGGACGCATGACTCGACCTTCGCCTCCCGAGCCCGTTGGGGAGTTGCAGCGATGAGTCAAGATCGAAAAAGGGGGTAAAAATAACAGAGCTCCAATAGAAAAAGTATCCAGATTGGGTTTTAAACAGTTATGTGTAATAAAGTATCAATATCTAAATAAATATTAAAATAATCAATTTGTTTCAACTATATTGTGCATATAGCCTATCCAGAGGTTGTATCCAGAACAGTGTATACAATGTGTGTTTTCTTTTTGGACATTTAAGCAACTCACATTTTTAAGTGTCATGTAGGCTAAATGCATCATAATGCTCTTTCTGTTAACGGGAGCTAACATGGCTGCCATAGAATGTTGTAGCAAAGATTTTTATATCCAACACAATGGGGGCAAATGAATCATAGTGGGCAGAACACACAAGGAGGTGGGCAGAGCCAAGCACGAGCTAGCGAGAGCCTATTGGCGCGTTCTAGTATGTATTTGCATATTTCCGTTAGGGAACGCCTACTCTGTGGCACGTGTGGAATAACTCAATTCGCCCTTGCACTCCCTCTAAACAACGCAACTTTTAGAAACTTTTGTAAAGGGTAAAGTCTACAAAACTTAGTCCACTCTGTTCGTAGCAGATTTTAGTTTTGGAAACTGTATGGAAATTATATTGAGATCAAATGTTTCATTGACGAGAAAATTAGCAGAATGTCGGCCAAAATCCATCTCGCTCCATCTTCTCCCACTGCCACTGCCGGCCACTGGGCTTCCTCTCACCACCATATTTGGTAGTGAGTGGAAACCCCAACCAGATACTTCACATTTATACATCCGGTGATGTATATCTGTCTCATTGTTCTAACTGTGGTTGTAGTGTTGTGTAAATGCATCATAATGCAGAAACCTCAATGTCCCAACTCTCTTGAAACTCTAAACACATGACACTGGAAGTAGCGTGTTTTAGTAAGAAAGAAGTGCGTTGGATGTTTTGCAAAAAAACACATTCTAAAGCACATCTAAAGTAAAGGTTTGAAAAGCATGAAAACAGCCATAATTCATGCACATAAAAAGGGACCCATGAACATTCATTTCAGATGAAAAAATTTAAATGTGAAAAATGTGTGTTTATTATGTTTTGGAATCAAACCCTTCATATATGGATCACATGTATTGGTCTAGTGAGTGATGTTGATGATATATTGCATGCTCATCTCATGTCTTGGTGAATCTATAACATAATTTATAACCTCATCCTTTATATGACTCCTGGGGAGATGAAATAAACATGGAAAAACATACATTGACACATCAGAGACTGGGCTGTTCATCAGACACAGATTGCATCCCAAATAGCACCCTATTCCCTACATACTGTAGTGCACTACTTTTGATCTGAGCCCTATGGGCCCTGGTAAAAAGTAGTGCACTATGTAGGGAATAGGGTGCTATTTTGGATGTGGACGCAGTGATGCTCTAAAAATAACAAGCCGGGGGTCCTCCAGTCGTCTGTCTAATGATAACTAAATGAAGCTGAACAACATGTCAGCTGGTATGAGTAATTATAATCTGATTTCCTGCCTAAGGCTCTATGGCTGTGTCTCCACTGACTGGTCTCTGTCACGTATGGCTGTGTGTGTGTGTGTGTGTGTGTGTGTGTGTGTGTGTGTGTGTGTGTGTGTGTGTGTGTGCCGGTGCACATGAGTGTGTAAGTGGTTGATAATAATACAATAAAATACTTCTCATCATGCGAAGGTGTGTTAGTAGTCTTATGGCTGTACACATCAGCTGTAGTTTCCTCAAATGAATTGCTCCTTTTCATCGCTGTTGAAGTCAGTCTGAGTGAGACACACTAAGAGTCAACAGACCCATTAAGAGAGACAGTGTTGTCAGTTAGAATAGAAGAAATGGTCTGGGATAATACGTGCATGGTGACTAGGTGACAGCCAGTGTCTGGTGGTTGAAGAGGACAGGCTGATTGTAGCACTTAGTAATCCATCTCTCTATTCTACTCTCTAATGGTCATCCATTATGTTTTTATCATGCCAACACTGCATTGTGCCATTTATTCACACACTGATGGGCCTCATGCTGAACCCAGATCAGCTCTTAACATTTCCATAGAGTCTAAAGACTGGAGGAACACAATGACTGACCACATTTACTCAGTCATTACAGTTTTAACACACATTTTCACACACACACACGCACACACCACTTCTACCGCACATGTGTAAATAACTACTATAATTACTTATATTTATTTATTTGTCTCTTCTTTTTTACTGGATGCTTGTATTATCTTTCTTACTAGATTTTTTATTTAATACTTTTTTTATATTTTGTTTTAGTTGCTGTACTGAGAGGAGAGCTGGCAAGTAAGCATGTCATTGTACTTTGATTTGATTTGACAATAACACACATGCTCTTTCACACTTGCTTGCACACACACACACACACACACACACACACACACACACACACACACACAAACATCAAAACAGGCCTGACAACATCAGCTGGGATCAACAACTGTCCTGCTGCTACATAAACAAAGTCATGCCATCATCATCAACAGAATAGAAGGATTATAAACATTACTTAGAACGCTCATACATCCCTCCCTCCATCTTCCTCCTCACCCCTGATCTCTCTCTCTCTCTCTCTCTCTCTCTCTCTCTCTCTCTCTCTCTCTCTCTCTCTCTCTCTCTCTCTCTCTCTCTCTCTCTCTCTCTCTCTCTCTCTCTCTCTCTCTCTCTCTCTCTCTCTCTCTCTCTCTCTCTCTCGCTCGATCACTCTCTCTTCTCCGAGGCATATCTGGATAAAGAGGCTTAAACACTTCCTCACTTTCTTTCTCTGTCGTACACAAACAGTCATTCACACACACACACACACACAAACACACACGCACATTAGCTGTAAAGTGGTTGTAATGACGTCATTCCAACCAGCTTTGCCCGCTAGACACACACTTGCAGATTGTGTTTGCAAACAGCCACATCTGTCCACCTCCTCTTGTTACTTCAGCCTCTGCAACCCAGTCCATCTGTCCACCTCCTCTTGTTACTTCAGCCTCTGCAACACAGTCCATCTCTCCACCTCCTCTTGTTACCTCAGCCTCTGCAACCCAGTCCATCTGTCCACCTCCTCTTGTTACCTCAACCTCTGCAACCCAGTCCATTTGTCCACCTCCTCTTGTTACCTCAGCCTCTGCAACCCAGTCCATCTGTCCACCTCCTCTTGTTACCTCAGCCTCTGCAACCCAGTCCATCTGTCCATGTACAGTTGAAGTCGGAAGTTTACATACACCTTAGCAAATACATTTAAACTCAGTTTTTCACAATTCCTGACATTTAATCCTTGTACAAATTCCCTGTCTTAGGTCAGTTTGGATCACCACTTTATTTTAAGAATGTGAAATGTCAGAATAATAGTAGAGAGAATGATTTATTTCAGCTTTTACTTCTTTCATCACATTCCCAGTGGGTCAGAAGTTTACATACACTCAATTAGTATTCGGTAGCATTGCCTTTAAATTGTTTAACTTGGGTCAAACGTTTCGGGTAGCCTTCCACAAGCTTCCCACAATAAGTTGGGTGAATTTTGGCCCATTCCTCCTGACAGAGCTGGTGTAACTGAGTCAGGTTTGTAGGCCTCCTTGCTCGCACACGCATTTTCAGTTCTGCCCACAAAATGTCTGTAGGATTGAGATCAGGGCTTTGTGATGGCCATTTTGCCACAACTTTGGAAGTATGCTTGGGGTCATTGTCCATTTGGAAGACCCATTTGCGACCAAGCTTTAACTTCCTGACTGCTTGCAAGCGCCCCCCTTTTTCCTCCAAACATAACGATGGTCATTATGGCCAAACAGTTCTATTTTTGTTTCATCAGACCAGAGGACATTTCTCCAAAAAGTAGGATCTTTGTCACCATTTGCAGTTGCAAACCGTAGTCTGGCTTTTTTATGGCGGTTTTGGAGCGGTTGCTGAGCGGCCTTTCAGGTTATGTCGATATAGGACTCGTTTTACTGTGGATATAGATACTTTTGTACCTGTTTCCTCCAGCATCTTCACAAGGTCCTTTGCTGTTGTTCTGGGATTGATTTGCACTTTTCGCACCAAAGTACGTTCATCCTGAGCGGGATGACGGCTGCGTGGTCCCATGGTGTTTATACTTGCGTACTATTGTTTGTACAGATGAACGTGGTACCTACAGGCGTTTTGAAATTGCTCCCAAGGATGAACCAGACATGTGGAGGTCTACAATTTTTTTTCTGAGGTCTTGGCTGATTTATTTTGATTTTCCCATGATGTCAAGCAAAGAGGCACTAAGTTTGAAGGTAGGCCTTGAAATACATCCACAGGTACACCTCCAATTGACTCAAATGATGTCAATTAGCCTATCAGAAGCTTTTAATGCCATGACATAATTTTCTGGAATTTCCCAAGCTGTTTAAAGGCACAGTCAACTTAGTTTATGTAAACTTCTGACCCACTGGAATTTTGATACAGTGAATTTTAAGTTAAATAATCTGTCTCTAAACAATTGTTGGAAATATTACTTGTGTCATGCACAAAGTAGATGTCCTAACCGACTTGCCAAAACTATAGTTTGTTAACAAGAAATGTGTGGAGTGGTTGAAAAACAAGTTTTAATGACTCCAACCTAAGTGTATGTAAACTTCCGACTTCAACTGTAGATAATGCTCATTATAGTGGAACTAGAATCACTGGGCTGTAAACCCTCATTTCCTCAATGTATTAAATTGAGGTTTTTCAGTTCAGACATCCATTAGGC
Source organism: Coregonus clupeaformis (assembly GCF_020615455.1). Lineage (NCBI taxonomy): Eukaryota > Metazoa > Chordata > Actinopteri > Salmoniformes > Salmonidae > Coregonus > Coregonus clupeaformis. The sequence goes on along the minus strand of NC_059225.1, from coordinate 1,217,502 downwards.
ATGGCTGTGATGTCCAATCTCATGTAGAGATTGGAGACCTCTGTAGAATCTCAATAGTTCATTATGTTGTTTGGTGTATGATAGGTCACAGGAGTGGACCACAATCGTGGGTTCAATTCCTGCAGCGATCATATACAATGTATGCAACCACTGTTCTGTGGTTTAAGTCACTGTGGAATAAAGTGTCAGCTGTGGCCATATTTACAGTAGGTGTGTAAGGTGTGTGTTACAGGCCAGGTGTATGACATTCTCTATCTCTCTGTGTGTACAGTCTGAACAGTATTCCAGTGGGGGATGGGAAGCGGTCCAGTGTGATCAGTACAGGCTCAGAGGGCAGTGGAACACTCAACTGTTCCCCGGGAACCGTCGACTATAAGGGCTTCAAGGCCACCTGGAATGAAGAGGTGCACCAGAACAGAGAGAAATGGAAGACCCAGGCTGCTAAAGGTACACTGGGGCCCCTCAACCCCTCACAGGGAAGGGTCTGGCAGGGTTGGTGGGTTGGGGAATAGGGTATGAGACAGAATGAGGAGGATGAGAAGTGGAAGACCCAGGAGGCTAAAGGTACAGAAGAGCCCCAGACAGGGGAGGGGTTAGTCAGGCGGGTTGGGTCCTGGTACAAAGAGGTGCACCAGAACCGAGAGAAATGGAGACCCAGGAGACTAAAGGTAAAGCAAAACAGAAAATAGGTGGGTTATGGGAAGGATCAGTCCAAGGCCATGAGGTGGAAGTATTGTCATTCTTAGGACAAGAGGCAATGAAGACCGAAGCAGCTAAGATCTACAGTAGAAACAATACTCAATGAAGACCCAAGCAGCTGAGATCTACAGTAGAAACTCTACTCAGTGAAGACCCAAGCAGCTGAGATCTACAGTAGAAAACCTACGCAGGAAAGGGCTTGGCTGGAGGGTGGGTGGGTTAGGGAGTAGGTGGAGTAGGGCTCTTTCACACATACAAAATATATTTTTGTTCTGACAGATCTGGAGGAGAAAACCAAAAGGGAAGCAGAGGAGAAGGCTTCGCAGGAGGGGACAGAGGAGGGGAAAGAGTCTGGAACGACAGAAGAGAAGGAGGAAAAGAAAGCGAGGGATGAAGAAGAAGGTACACAAGCAGGGGGAGAGAAAAAGGAAGCGGGGGAGGAAGTGCCCAAAGAGGAGGAAGGGAACATGGACCCAGGGGGGACCGTCGGGACCACACCAACAACATCAGGACCAGGACCAGGCCTGAACCACTTGGACCCCAAGGAGCCTGAAAGCAGCAGCACCAGCACAGAGAAAAACCAGCAAGTTCAAAACGGTATGTGTTAGTTTACATTCAGTTACAGGCTCATACAGATATACTCTCTATTTATAATACTTGGTTTAAAGAAGTTGTGAACAGCATCAACTTAAAGTGCCAAGTAGTGATTAGAATATGGAGGACCCAAAGTTTGAGTCAATTTGTCTGGTGGTCTTTTTGGTGCTGTCAAACTGTTATTGCCGTTGCTTCAGAAATGATAGCGGAAGCTAAAGTTCTTACTGAATCCTTGGCTGCTCTCCTGATGGTTTAGTTGTAAAAGAGTGCCCTCTGCTGGTCAATTATGCATGTAAAAGGATTTTGAAATTGTATTTTGAAACTGTTATCATGTCCTTTGAAGTGTCAACATTTGTGACTACTATGAACATGTCACTTCCTTATTCTCTTCAAGTCTGTATTTTATATTTTCTTTAATCAGTGTTGTCTATCTGGGGGATGTGTGAGGCATCTAGTGGACAGTGAACCCCTGGTCTGGTTTGTGTGGGGGGATTGTGATGGTTGGTGACGGTTTTTATTTGACTCCAGGGGAAGTACCAGAGGAGCTAGACTCACCTGACACTGACTCTGGCTCTGATGATGAAAGTGAGAAAAACACCTCTGACGGTAAAACACCATTTACTTTCTCCTCAGGGCGAACCTTAGCTACGTTTCCATAATCAAATACATGTCTCCTCTTCTTAAAGCAAAGAGAAGAAAAAAAGCAGTTTTGGTTATGACAAGGTATGCAAAAAACATATTAAAACATTGTAGTTTGGTCCTGCAATTCGAGTTTCTATGATGTGAACGGTGTACATATTAGGACAGCACCACACAGGACTATGACTGACTCTCTTGTGGAAACGTGTCTAATGTCACTCACACCCTCACTCACCCCGCCATCCTCCACCACTTCCTCCCTCTCAAAGGCAACCTCTTTCTATCATTTCTTTCTTCTATCCCTTCCCCTGAGTCTGTCCTTCACGTTACTATGGTGACAGTGTGTTCATTGATCGTTATCTACAGTCTTGTTCAATCCTGACAGGGACTTTGTCATTGTCCCTCTATACATAACATGTTCTTTTTTTATAAGACTTATCTCTGAAACTCAAAGCTATTCTTCCGAGCAAACACAATCCCTCTCATTTAGCTGTTAACACCCTTTGACAACTGACTCTCAAAACCATCACCCCCAGCCTCAGTTACCAAACTGACCATGTACCAATTTTTGGGTCACAATGTGCCTACAACTTTCCTTTCATTTCGGTAGACTTCCCGAGCGTAGATGTTGCTGACGCCTGACAGATCTTACAACACCTGGATAGGTATTTAAGTATCAGCTAACCACATCATCTGTTAAAGAAATGTGTCAGTCGATGACACAGTCGATGACGTGGCACGCAACCATTGGTTGTTGCGTCGCCTCGCCTTAGCTATGGAACACGGCCTATATTGTCTTCAACCCCTCCCCCTCCCCAGCATGCCATGCAGCGGTCCAGGAGACCAGGAAGTTGGAGCAGGAAGTTTTAAGTGTGCCATATGTCCTCTTCCCCTCCCACAGATAAAGAAGAGGAGGACTCTGACGACAGTAACCATGACAGTTTACCTGCGTCTTTAGCGGCTGCAGCAGTGGTGGCTGCTCCTACGTCCAATCCAAACTAACCGCCCATTCAGTTCCCCAACAAAGACTTCATTTACCAGGGGACACCTCTATCTCTCTCTCTTTCTCTCTCTTTCTCTCTCTTTCTCTCTCTCTCTCTCTCTCTCTCTCTCTCTCTCTCTCTCTCTCTCTCTCTCTCTCTCTCTCTCTCTCTCTCTCTCTCTCTCTCTCTCTCTCTCTCTCTGTCTAATGTTCCAGATTGCCCTCTGCTGGATGTGTACTGCTTTTATTTTTGTTTATTTATTTTTTAACACCACACTCTTCGAAAAAAAGGTGCAATCGAGAACCTAAAAGGGTTCTTCGGCTGTCCCCATAGGAGAACCCTTTGAATAACCATTTGTGGTTTCACGTGGAATGCTTTTGGTTCCAGGTAGAACCATTTTGGGTTCCATGTAGAACCCTTTCCACAGAGGGTTCTACATGGAACCCAAAAGCGTTCTACCTGGAACCAAAAAGGGTCCTACCTGGAACCAAAAAGGGTTCTTCTATCTATGGGGACAGCCGAAGAACCCTTTCGGAACCCTTTTTTCTAAGAGTATAGTTCCACTTGTCTCTGTCTCTGGTGGAATCCTGCTTTTCCGTCCATTTTTTTCTCCCAAATCAAAGCTTAACTTGCCAGTCCATGTGTTACCATGGCAAATGGCAGGTGCTGGTTTCCCATTAGCCCAAACATTTCAACCTTTGCCATTTCCTGAGCCATGATGGACTTATAGGCTCTTTCTTCCACCTGGAGAGGAGCAGGCACATGCACAGGCTGGCACATGAGAGGGTAAGGCCAAAGGACAGGACAGTGTTGCCCTGTGTTGCCCTGGCCTCCACACTAGCTAGGCCCTTCCAGAGGAGCTTTCAGTTGGCTCTGTGTAGCTTCCTCTGCTCCTACTCATCACTGCACACTTCTGGTTGGCATTTGGACCTTCAGACCTCTCTGTGTTTGTACAGTATGTGCATCTGTGTGTGTCGGGCAAAATGTAAACAAGGTCGAATCTAAAAAGGATGTTGAACGAATGGCGAATCTACATACAACTATTATTATTATTTAAACAGTGTAATTAATGAATAAAGTACAACGACATTTGTCTTGTTTATATTGCATACGTAAAATATATAAGATAAACGATTGTTAGATTTGTTTTGCTTTTACATTTCATTTTGCAACTAGAATGCACTTTCTAACTAGCACACATCAAATAAAGTGAAATGAAGTCATGATTACCCTCTATCATACAATCTAAATAGGAAATCTGAAACGTATTGGCTTAGTCATTGAAACGTCTTCTTATAGAGAAATCACACATATTTAGTAATACTAAGAAACAATATTGTGTACAGTAATGTATATAAATATAATGATGTATTGTGTTGACCTATGATTCTCCAGCGTTAGAATTCCCATATGTTTATTGTAAATCTAAAGAAAAAAGTAACTATGTCCAGAGAACGATGATTGATTCAAGTTGTCTCTAAATAGTATGTTATGTTATTCTTTTTACTATGTACTGTAGGTGATTTATGTTTCCGCAGTGCAGGTTTGATTGATTTCCAACCTTCAAAACGTTATTGGGATGACATCATACGACTGTTATTAAGGCAGGCACCACAACCATGTTAATTTTACTGGGCGGGGAAATCAACCGTTTATAACATGTTACAATGCCAAAATATACTGTATATGTGTGCTTAGGTTTTGTTGCTTACTTTTCCTCTAGTTCTGGGCATTTCTAGCTAGGCGAGTTTCCTGGTTGCCACGGTTGCCAGTTGTATTTTTGAGTATACTATGTATTTATTGAACATAACATTTACATTTTATTTATGAATTATTGTGTATAGTTATAATTTTGAACATCTTAATGTAGTCAACAGAGATAAGTAACATGTTTCTAAGACTGAATCTGTGCTCCCCCAATGACATGGATGAGTGGGTTAATGTATTATTATTTCAAAGTAGTGTGAATTTATCATTATGAGTTGGTTATTTATGCTTCAACTTCAATTCCAGGACTTCTTCTGACTTTGCTTTAAGACACTGTCGCTCAACACAATTTCCTCAAGTCTTTCTTTATCAAATGCATTGCGGCATACAAAGCAGGAGATTTTTCCAATATGTGGATAAGAATTGGGTTGAGAGAGTCAGTTCAGTTCCCACTCAACGTTCAACTGTGATGTGAGAACTTTGTTGAACAAACATGGAATCTGATTGATCCATCTTGATTTACTAATACATACGTTTTCTAAAAATCATTCACAGCATGTAAATATAATTTACTTTTTTGTGTTCAAAAATCAATTTGCCATTAACATAATTATTATATCAAACAAAAAAATAACACAGAAAACTAAACAAACAGAACAAACACTAGGTTACTACACGTCATGAAATGTAGAAAGTAAATAATCAAAATATTGAATGTTGTGTTCAAGAAGCAGACTTATAGTACATGTACAGTACAGTATTGACTGGGTCATCTTTGGGGTTTTCCAAAATGGCCTCAAGGTTCACTGTGTAGAAATTCCTGTTGCCTTGACCAAAGATAGAAAAACAACAGATTATACAGTTGGAAGTTTACATACACCTTAGCCAAATACATTTAAACTCAGTTTTTCACAATTCCTGACATTTAATCCTAGTAGAAATTCCCTGTCTTAGGTCAGTTAGGATCACCACTTTATTTTAAGAATGTGAAATGTCAGAATAATAGTAGAGAGAATGATTTATTTCAGCTTTTAATTCCCAGTGGGTCAGAAGTTTACATACACTCAATTAGTATTTGGTAGCAATGCCTTTAAATTGTTTAACTTGGGTCAAACATTTTGGGTAGCCTTCCACAAGCTTCCCACAATAAGTTGGGTGAATTTTGGCCCACTCCTCCTGACAGAGCTGGTGTAACTGAGTCAGGTTTGTAGGCCTCCTTGCTCGCACAGGCTTTTTCAGTTCTGCCCACAAATTGTCTATAGGATTGAGGTCAAGGCTTTGTGATGGCCACTCCAATATCTTGACTTTGTTGTCCTTAAGCCATTTTGCCACAACTTTGGAAGTAATAATAATAATATGCCACTTAGCAGACGCTTTTATCCAAAGCGACTTACAGTCATGCGTGCATACATTTTTGTGTATGGGTGGTCCCGGGGATCGAACCCACTACCCTGGCGTTACAAGCGCTGTGCTCTACCAGCTGAGCTACAGAGGAAGTATGCTTGGGGTCATTGTCCATTTGGAAGACCCATTTGCGACCAAGCTTTAACTTCCTGACTGATGTCTTGAGATGTTGCTTCAATATATCCACATAATTTTCCTTCCTCATGATGCCATCTATTTTGTGAAGTGCACCAGTCCCTCCTGCAGCAAAGCAACCCCACAGCATGATGCTGCCATCCCCGTGCTTCACGGTTGGGATGGTGTTCTTCTGCTTGCAAGCGCCCCCCTTTTTCCTCCAAACATAACAATGGTCATTATGGCCAGAGGACCAGAGGACATTTCTCCAAAAAGTACGAACTTTGTACCCATTTGCAGTTGCAAACCGTAGGCTGGCTTTTTTATGGCAGTTTTGGAGCAGTGGATTCTTCCTTGCTGAGCGGCCTTTCAGGTTATGTTGATATAGGACTTGTTTTACTGTGGATATAGATACTTTTGTACTTGTTTCCTCCAGCATCTTCACAAGGTCCTTTGTTGTTGTTCTGGGATTGCACTTTTCGCATCAAAGTACGTTCATCTCTAGGAGACAGAATGCATCTCCTTCCTGAGCGGTATGACGGCTGTGTGGTCCCATGGTGTTTATACTTGCATACTATTGTTTGTACAGATGAACGTGGTACCTTCAGTCGTTTGGAAATTGCTCCCAAGGATGAACCAGACTTGTGGAGGTGTACACTTTTTTTTCTGAGGTCTTGGCTGATTTCTTTTGATTTTCCCATGATGTCAAGCAAAGAGGCACAGAGTTTGAAGGTAGGCCTTGAAATACATCCACAGGTACACCTCCAATTGACTCAAATGATGTCAATTAGCCTATCAGAAGCTTCTAAAGCCATTACATAATTTTCTGGAATTTTCCAAGCTGTTTAAAGGCACAGTCAACTTAGTGTATGTAAACTTCTGACCCACTGGAATTGTGATACAGTGAATTATAAGTGAAATAATCTGTCTGTAAACAATTGTTGGAAAAATTACTTGTGTCATGCACAAAGTAGATGTCCTAACCGTCTTGACAAAAATGATAGTTTGTTAACAAGAAATTTGTGGAGTGGTTGAAAAACGAGTTTTAATGACTCCAACCTAAGTGTATGTAAACTTCAGACTTCACCTGTAGATATCCTATAGTTAAAATAAAACTAATTCTACAAAAGGGTAAATACTTTTGTTAAAGCTACTCAAAATGATTTATTTTTCTCCAGAAGGAAGAATATTTGCCTTAAAATAGATACGTCTTTACTGCTCACTTCAGTGTTGCCCTGTAGAACAGTCTATATGTCTAGCTTGCAAGCTTTTGTGACATCTTTAAGGGCAAGATCTTGTCAGTGTTTAGTGATTGTTGATACTTTGTGGCAGCTATCCCTTTCATGATTTCTAAATGTTGTTTCTTGTCATACAGAGAGATAGGGTCTAATGTATTTTTTTATTTTACCATTACATTTATTTGTATCTGACCGCTACCCTGTGGTACTAGTTCTGTCTTTCAAAATCATACTTAGTCATGCATGTTCACTGTAATGTGGACCTTTGTCATAGTGAAGAATCCCTGAAGAATGTAAAAACATTCGAAACCCATTTTTATGGCCCCATTCTCACGCCTTCATTTACTATTTTATGACATGTAATCTTTGTGAATTGTCTCCTTTTACTTCAACTCAAAACCAGCAATCTCATGCCTTCCTGAAAAAAGCATCATATACTGTCAGATATTTTAATTTATTTAAAAAAACGTAACGGCCACATACCGTGTGTGAATGGTTTAAATGGACACGTGTAAATGAGGAGAAGCTGATAGATTAGTATAGAATCTATAGATCACAGTTTTTTGTGAATTGGTGTGTGAGTGGGTATATGAGGTGCAGTATGCTTCTATGTTCTATTGCTAGGGGTTAGTATAGGTTGATATCGAAATATGACGTTATTGATAACAACCTATTGCCTGTACAGTAAGTTCCAGGCCCACGGTGTAGTAGTGCCAGTGTAGTATGTTAGCCATTGTCATTTCTGTGACCCCCACTTTCTCTATGACCAACTAATCAGCAAAACCTGGGATTAAATCACTACGGACGAAACCATGATCATCTTGTATTTTTTGTTGTTGCCATATACAGTGAGGGAAAAAGTATTTGATCCCCTGCTGATTTTGTACGTTTGCCCACTGACAAAGAAATGATCGGTCTATAATTTTAATGGTAGGTTTATTTGAACAGTGAGAGATAGAATAACAACAACAAAATCCAGAAAAAAGCATGTCAAAAAGGAGTGATCCTAATCTCAGTTTGTTACCTGTATAAAAGACACCTGTCCACAGAAGCAATCAATCAATTAGATTCCAAACTCTCCACCATGACCAAGACCAAAGAGCTCTCCAAGGATGTCAGGGACAAGATTTTAAACCTACACAAGGCTGGAATGGGCTACAAGACCATCGCCAAGCAGCTTGGTGAGAAGGTGACAACAGTTGGTGCGATTATTCGCAAATGGAAGAAACACAAAAGAACTGTCAATCTCCCTCGGCCTGGGGCTCCATGCAAGATCTCACCTTGTGGAGTTGCAATGATCATGAGAACGGTGAGGAATCAGGCCAGAACTACACAGGAGGATCTTGTCAATGATCTCAAGGCAGCTGGGACCATAGTCACCAAGAAAACAATTGGTAACACACTACGCCGTGAAGGACTGAAATCCTGCAGCGCCCGCAATGTCCCCCTGCTCAACAAAGCACATATACAGGCCCGTCTGAAGTTTGCCAATGAACATCTGAATGATTCAGAGGAGAACTGGGTGAACGTGTTGTGGTCAGATGAGACCAAAATCGAGCTCTTTGGCATCAACTCAACTCGCCGTGTTTGGTGGAGGAGGAATGCTGCCTATGACCCCAAGAACAGCATCCCCACCGTCAAACATGGAGGTGGAAACATTATGCTTTGGGGAGAGGACAACTTCACCACATCAAAGGGACGATGGACGGGGCCATGTACCATCAAATCTGTGTCAGTGGGCAAACGTACAAAATCAGCAGGGGATCAAATACTTTTTTCCCTCACTATATCCCCCTTATATCAGTTTTTTTACAGTGCCGTGAAAAAGTATTTGCCCCATGTCTGATTTTCTGTATTATGGCACATTTTCACATTGAATTTGGTCAGATCTTTTTGTTGGTTGTAGTGATATATACGGGGAGTCTGAGAGAAAAAATGACACCAAAGTTTGTGCTGCTTTCATTTGTTTGGCGTGTAAGGTAACCTTACACCCCCCCTAGTTTAATTCAACCCAATTAAAGGGATACAGTCAGCTGTTTGAGTACTTTGGTTAACAACCAGCCCTGCCCAATATAATTCGGACTAACTTTGGCCCTTACCATCAGAGTGAAGTTGTCAGCACACAGGTTCTAGAGCCACATCATGCCACGATTTAAATAAATTCCTGAAGTTGTTGATGTTTATCAGTCTGGAAAGGGTTCCAAAGCCAAATCTAAGGCTCTGGGGCTCCACCGAACTGAAGCGCAGCTGGGTCATGCAGCAAGACAATGATCCAAAACACACAAGCAAGTCTACATCAGAATGGTTGAAGAATAAGAAATTGAACGTTTTGGAATGGCCTAGTCAAAGTCCAGACTTAACCCAATTGAGATGTTGTGGCAGGACCTGAAACAAGCAGTTCATGCACGAAAACCCACAAATGAGTTGAAGCAGTTCTACATGGAGGAGTGGGCCAATATTCCTCCACGGTGCTGTGAGAGACTAATTGATAACTACAGGAAGCATTTGGTCGCAGTTATTGCAGCTAAAGATGGCATAACTAGTTATTGAGTCTAAGGGGGCAATAACTTTTTCACACGGGGCCATTTGGTGTTGCATAACTTTCTTTAATAAATAAATATGTATTGTTTCTTTGTATGTTATTTGTTCACTCAGGGTCCCTTTTATATAATATTAGGTTTTGGTTGAAGATCTGATAACATTCAGTGTCAAAAATATGCAAAAATGCAGAAAATCTGACGGGGCAAATACCTTTTCACAGCACTGTACTATATGTATTTGAAGCCATAACAATGTTAATTTTTTTCTGTGAGTATTGCTTCAAGGTGTTTCATATGGAGCATATTTTTTTGGTAACCATCAAACCGGTTGTCCTCATGTTTTTACCCCCACTTTTATTTTCTTATTTTGTTTGAATTGAAGATTTTATTGATCACACACCAAGACCAAACTGTGCAGCAGGCCATGTGGTGGTGTTTGTTCCAACGCTACGTTAGTGCACTGTTGTGACAATAAATCTGAACTCAAAGGGCTCAGATCACGACTCAGTGTCTTCATTGTGTCCAGTTTAAAATGTTTTGTAAAACTATTATGTAGTAAGCACACTAAATGTCTGTATTGTCAGTGCTGTATGTGTGAGGTCTAACACCAGCCTACCTATAACAGAATAACCCGTAAAGGTACCCTACAATGGGTTACAACATAATAGAATAAGCAATAGATAGCACCACATCAGATCTGGGTTCAAATACATTTGTATTTTGTTATTTGTTATTTAACTAATTATTTGCTGTGTTTCTGAGTATTTTCAAAGAATGTGGCCCGAATCAACTACTGATATTGTAAGTATTTGAAAGTATTTTCAAATAATTTCCTACAAATAGCCTCCTATTTGAAAGTATTTTCAATTACGTATTTCAAGTACTATTTTCAAATGTCTGGGTTTCAAATACATGGGAGTGTATTTGAGTCAGTGTATTTGAGTATTTTCAAATACTTTCCAAGTGCATTTCCAAATATATTCCAGTTTTCAACTACTTGTCTTTAAAAAGAAAAATGTATTTGAAAGTAATTGAAATACCTTGAATAGTATTTGAACCCAGGTCTGCACCACATACCGGTACATACACATATACTGAATCTGCATATGAAGATACATATGTGACAATGTATAAAATACAATTTAAAAAATACAACCTTGATGATTGTTTTTCCCTGACAACTGACCTGGTGACCTTTTCTCTTGTAGACTCGTCAGGCTCGGAGGGCTATGACTTGATTCGCTACTACAAGAGACCGAGCTACTGTGCCAACTCTCACCTGGCACTACCCTCCAGAGAGAAAGAGAGGGAGAGGAGACCAGAGGGCAGGCTCATCGACCCCAGGAGCAGAGTCAGGAAGCTTCAGGGCATCTCCCTACGCCGGAGGAAGTGACATCACAAAAAGTGACCTCACAAGAAGTGACATCACAGAAATCTGTAGACATTGCAACCTACGTTGTTCTCACTTATACTTATACTGGCGCCAGCAAGGCAAAGCTGTACCCAGACATTAGATTATTAAATTATGATTTCATATATAGTAGTTAAAAATGAACTGACAGTGTTTTAGAACCATTCAATCTTGTTAAAATATGTTTATATACACCCTCTCTGGATATGGCGCATTTGTTTTCACATTTTGTGACAAGCAAGCATTTTTCAAGTTTTCATGTTTGGGAATGACGTCGTGTCGGGTATTTGTGAAAGTCTATATTAATATGAGTGGGAAAGCGACGGTGCCTTTGGGCAATTAATAGACACTACTGTAAATAAAAAATTTAAAAATGTGTCAGTCTTGTCCAGGTCCAGACACTACACAGACCACCATAACCACCAAAACCAATCTGAGCTACAGTCGGCCTATATGCAAATAAGACATTGCCATACGGGGATTTGCCAATGATGGGATTTAATTACTGCCCCGGGCATGCCCCGCCCCCCCGGGTGAACCGGGTTAGCGTTGATTGCAGTCGATTTGGAACCGGGATGCCTCCCGAGCGTGAGCCAGGTGCCCCGTTCTGTCTGATGGCAAAGTTGGCTGAAAACAAAAGTGACGTAGGTTAACTAGAGTCGAGGCCCGCACAAAAATCGAATTAGCATAATAGAACCATCCCCATCGCAATCTATCTGTTTAAGCTAGATATATCTGCATCCACTGATGTCGGCCTTCTGCCTCTGGTGGGAGGAGCTATAGGAGGACGGGCTCATTGTAATAGCGGGAACGAAATAAATTGGAATGGTATCAAACACATCAAACATATGGAAACCACATGTTTGACTCCGTTCCATTAAAACCATTCCAGCCTTTATAATGAGTCTGTCCTCCTATAGCTCCTCCCACCAGCCTCTTCTGGTCTGTATGGAAGAAACCCCTCTGTTAGTCTAGCTTTAAAGGCACCCACCAGATGTAATTCCTGCCCTAGACAAATATTGTCTATTATATTGACAAGATAGTCAAGTGATCGCTCTTACAATGGAAATACATGTCCTCAAAGATGGAAGACATGTGGGAGGAGGAGAGATCAGTTGCGACCATTCTAGCCAATGAGAGGGCAGATGTGTGTGAATAATTGGCCATAGAGATATATAGAGGACTCATCTTTGTATCTGTGCCATTATAGCGTCTGTGACAGCATATTTTAAAGTAGTACATTTTCTTCTTCATTGGCTGATTGCTCCCAACTAATAGGAATACCCACCCTGTTGGCTACTTAAAAATTGTGGAAGCCCTCAATGGCAATGTCCATGCTAAAGTGGTTAGATCCATGATGAGTCCTCTATATATCTCTATGACAACAGGCACAACTCTGATATTAACTATTTTTTTCAAAGTTGCCTAAATGCCACGTGCGTCCACTTATAACAGTGCATTTGTAACAACCTAACCATTATGAAACTTCTATTAGAACAAATAAGCCTCATGTAGAAAATTAGCAATTAAATTTTATGTTGTCCAAATTTGATACTCTTATTGACCTCCTTACAAAAATTATTCAGTTCGTGGGCTTATTTTCGTAGACAGATTTTGGGCAGATTAAAACCTTTCGCTTTGCCTCTTCCTGTCTGCCCTAGAGCAGAAATACTTGTTTAGGTTCCACCTCTGAAAAATGAGGCAGGCTACTTATACATACAGTGCCTTTGGAAAGTATTCAGTTTTTGACTTTTTCCACATTTTGTTACGTTACAGCCTTATTCTGAAATTGATTAAATAAATACAAATCCTCAGCAATCTACACACAATACCCCATGATGACAAAGCGAAAACAGGTTTTTAGAAATGTTTGCAAATGTATTCAAAATTTAAAAACAGAAATACCTTATTTACATAAGTATTCAGACACTTTGCTATGAGACTTGAAATTCAGCTCAGGTGCATCCTGTTTCCATTGATCATCCTTGAGATGTTTCGACAACTTGATTGGAGTCCACCTGTGGTAAATTCAATTGATTGGACATGATTTGGAAAGGCACACACCTGTCTATATAAGGTCTCACAGTTGACAGTGCATGTCAGAGCAAAAACCAAGCCATGAGGTCACAGGAATTGTCCGTAGAGCGCTGAGACAGGATTGTGTTGAGGCACAGATCTGGGGAAGGGTATCAAAACATTTCTGCAGCACTGAAGGTCCCCAAGAACACATTGGCCTCCATCATTCTTAAATGGAAGAAGTTTGGAACCACAAAGACTCTTCCTAGAGCTGGCCTCCCGGCCAAACTGAGCAATTGGGGAGAAGGGCTTGGTCAGGGAGGTGAGCAAGAACCCGATGGTCACTCTGACATAGCTCCAGAGTTCCTCTGTGGAGATGGGAGAACCTTCCAAAAGGACAATCATCTCTGCAGCACTCCACCAATCAGGCCTTTGTGGTAGAATGGCCAGACAGAAGCCCCACCTCAGTAAAAGGCACATGACATCCTGCTTGGAGTTTGCCAAAAGGCACCTGAAGACTCTCAGACCATGAGAAACAAGATTCTCTGGTCTGATGTTACCAAGATTGAACTCTTTGGCCTGAATGCCAAGCGTCACATCTGGAGGAAAACTGGCACCATCCCTACGGTGAAGCATGGTGGTGGCAGAATCATGCTGTGGGGATGTTTTTCAGCGGCAGGGACTGGGAGACTAGTCAGGATTGAGGCAAAGATGAACAGAGCAAAGTACAGAGAGATCCTTGATGAAAACCTGCTCCAGAGCTCTCAGGACCTCAGACTGGGGCGAAGGTTCACCTTCCAACAGGACAGCAACCCTAAGCACACAGCCAAGACAACGCAGGAGTGGCTTCGGGACAAGTCTCTGAATGTCCTTGAGTGGCCCAGCCAGAGGCCGGACTTAAACCTGATCGAACATCTCTGGAGAGACCTGAAAATAGCTGTGCAGCAACGCTCCCCATCCAACCTGACAGAGCTTGAGAGGATCTGCAGAGAAGAATGGGAGAAACTCCTCAAATACAGGTGTGCCAAGCTTGTAGCGTCATACCCAAGAAGACAATGGGCTGTAATCGCTTCCAAAGGCGCTTCAACAAAGTACTGAGGAAAGGGTCTGAATACTTATGTAAATGTAATATTTCAGGGGTTTTTTTGTGTCAAAAAAATGTCTAAAACCTGTTTTTGCTTATTCATTATGGGGTATTGTGTGTAGATTGATGAGGGGAAAAATACGATTTAATCTATTTTAGAATAAGGCTGTCACCTAAAAAAAATTGGAAAAAGTAAAGGGGTCTGAATACTTTCCGAAGGCACTGTATTTAAGAATTGGGGGTGGGAAAGAACGTCATGGTGATTTCTACGTGGAGAAACAGCTGTGTACATAGCTAGCATGCTAACCTTAGCTATCTAGCTAGCTATCTAGCTAATATTATCTGTTTGCTGTTTTTTTAACTACACCATATTCAAAAGAATAGCCAGCTGGCTAGGCTGGTTCTGGAGCTGGATTTGTCAAAACCATTTAGGAAAAACTTCGCCACAGATCGAAACCAGTAACACTGACTTCACTTTCTATTCTTATCTCCAAAGTTATGGCATCTTCCGTAAGAGATATGCGTTTTTCTACATTGTAATGGCCAAGGTGCAACCTTTGGCTAGATACAGTATATTACCTTGAATGTGTGCATTGACGTTAACATCTTCATACCTTGTTTGTAAATGAAAGGTAACAGCCACACATTGTAGAGCTACTTTTAATAAACAGGTATAGGCTACATATTAACAATTAACGATATGACAACTGAAAACAACAATGTCAACAAAAAAACTGTAGGCAAAAAACTATCTTCCAATGACTTCTAGTTCTTTCCATCCTTCTCATCATCCTCCATGTGAATCATTCTCTTCTCTCCTTTCACCAACCTCAAACCTGATGGAGGCAAATGACGCAACACATATTACAAATAATGGTAACAAATTCATACTGAGAATCTGTTACTACACCAACATCAACTTAAAAGTCCATAATGTACAGAATATCATGCCTTTGCATACATTACTGTCCATGATTTAAGCATAGAGGTTACTTACACATCTTGCTACATTACATCAACATCTTAAGGACAACCACTATTTTACAGTTTAATTCAAGTCTCATTTTGGCTCTGACAGTAACAACAAGAGAGTGAGAGAGAAAGTGTAGAGTGTGACTGACCTGGTATGAGTGGAGGAGTGCTGAGGACTGGCGTGTCTTTCCTGCGTGGTTTCTTCAGTTCCTGCTCATCAGGCTGCTCCTCAGGGTGCACAGCCTCAGGACAGTGTTTCCCCTGCACAGCTCTGGTCATCCCTGTCCCCTCCTCTAGCAGGGTCCTCACAGGCTCCACTATCTGATCTGTCACACAGAAATATAACACATGTATATCTGATGATCTGATGGGCGTTATTTAGACAGTAACTATGAGATATGTGTAGTTTATTACTATTCATGAGTTAATCACAAAAATAGCACGGAAACTTGTGTTTTCAAAGGTAGTATTGCGTATTCGATTCCATACAGATATATTGCAGTATGTGGTTGTGTAAGGTGGTGGTATTTCATAGTGTGTGTGTGCGTGCGTGCATATGTGCGTGTGTGAATCTACGCATACGTAATCCCCATCACGAATACACAGAGGCATTGTATGTGACAGTAGGCAGACTTGGCCGATGTCTTACCATCTGTCACTGTGTTGGTTGGTCCCAGTGGAGATCTGCTCTCTCTCTCTCTCCCTTTCTCACCTTCTTTCTCTTTCTGTTTCCCTTCCCCCTCCCCTCTGTCTCTCAGATACTCACAGTGGTGCTCATGTCCTCCCGTCAGTCTGTGTTCAGCTGTCTCCAGGGGCGACCTCACACAGCCACAGCCTGTAGACATCTTCTCCTCCTCTTCTCTCTCTCTCTCTTCTCCTCTTTCTCCCAGTCTGGACCCAGATCAGATAACATAGCACAGTCTCAGTCTGGACCCACATAGATCCATTATTTATGCCTTTGTCAATATCGGACTTCAACACATCAGGGAAACAGTAGGCTTTGTCTGAGATGTCTAGCTTTGAATGACTCGGTTAATAGTTGATTTTTACTAATAAAACCCCTTTCTGTTAATGCTGTGTTTTGCTCTAGTTTAACTGACTGTTGCAAGCGGATAAATTGGTAAACTGATAAATTGAATTCAGAGGCTCAACTCTCCTTCCCAATGAGAAACATGAATAGAAATCCCAATTGCATAAATACATCCTGTAACGTTATAAGAGATTCACGGAAACTTTTCACAATCGCTACAAAGCAATGGTGTAATGCCATTCAGAGGAGAGAGTAATAAACAGATAGATAGATAGATCGAGAGATAGAGAGATAGATAGATAGATAGATAGATAGATAGATAGATAGATAGATAGATAGATAGATAGATAGATAGATAGATAGATAGATAGATAGATAGATAGATAGATAGATAGATAGATAGATAGATAGATAGATAGATAGATAGATAGATAGATAGATAGATAGATAGATAGATAGAAGCTGTAGATAGATAAACAGAGATAGAGAGACAGATAGAGAGGGAGATGGGTAGAGTTATAGAGAGAGACAGATAGAGATGTAGAGGGTATGGCTTACCTCAGCTGTGCAGTGAGCAGACAGGACAGGAGAGGACAGAAGGAGTGAGTGCCAGGCCAGATCAAAGCCATGGTGTTAAGTACCTCGGAGGAGGAGCATCATCACCATCCATCCGCCCAGTCCACCGTCTCCATTAGCGCCCGTTGTCACAGCGACGGGAGCCCTCTCATCCTGTGTCTGCTGGGCCGCTGTATTAATGGGATATTAATTAGCAAACTTCAACAGATTCAATGACAGCAGCAGGACTCGTAAGGGGGGCTCTACGTTGGAGAGCGAGGGAGGAGGAGGAAGGTGGAAGGAAGAGAGGGGGAGAAGACAGAGAGCAGGAGTAATGGTGAGAGGAATAGGAGAAGGGACAGTGGCAGAGGAAAGAATGAGACGAAATAAAAGGAAAGGGAAAATTAGGAGAGTAAAGAAGGATGACATGGATAGGTTATATGATGAGCAGATAGGTTAAATGATGAGCAGATAGGTTAAATGATGAGCAGATAGGTTAAATG
Organism: Coregonus clupeaformis; assembly: GCF_020615455.1. NCBI lineage: Eukaryota > Metazoa > Chordata > Actinopteri > Salmoniformes > Salmonidae > Coregonus > Coregonus clupeaformis. The sequence goes on along the minus strand of NC_059225.1, from coordinate 1,200,013 downwards.
GTGGTCCTCTGTAGCTCAGCTGGTAGAGCACGGCGCTTGTAACGCCAAGGTAGTGGGTTCGATCCCCGGGACCACCCATACACAAAAATGTATGCACGCATGACTGTAAGTCGCTTTGGATAAAAGCGTCTGCTAAATGGCATATTATTAGTAAATGAAGAGCTGATAGGTTAAATTAAGGGATAGGTTAAATTAGGAGAAAGGTTAAATGGAGAGCAGATAGGTTAAATTAAGAGATAGTTTAAATGACAGGCAGATAGGTTAAATGAAGAGCAAATAGGATAAATGAAGGGCAGATAGGTTAAATTAAGTGCTGATAGGTTAAATGAAGAGATAGGTTAAATGAAGAGATAGGTTCAATGAAGAGCAAATAGGTTAAATGAAGAGATAGGTTAAATGAAGAGCAAATAGGTTAAATGAAGTGCTGATAGGTTAAATGAAGAGCTGATAGGTTAAATGAAGAGCTGATAGGTTAAATGAAGAGCTGATAGGTTAAATGAAGAGATAGGTTAAATGAAGTGCTGATAGGTTAAATGAAGAGCTGATAGGTTAAATGAAGAGCTGATAGGTTAAATGAAGAGATAGGTTAAATGAAGAGCTGATAGGTTAAATGATGAGCTGATAGGTTAAATGAAGAGCTGATAGGTTAAATGAATAGATAGGTTAAATTATGAGCTGATAGGTTAAATGAAGAGATAGGTTAAATGAAGAGCAGATAGGTTAAATGAAGTGCTGATAGGTTAAATGAAGAGATAGGTTAAATGAAGAGCAGATAGGTTAAATGAAGAGCTGATAGGTTAAATGAAGAGCTGATAGGTTAAATGAAGAGGAGATAGGTTAAATGAAGAGGAGATAGGTAAAAGGAAAATCCCAGATGTTATGGAGTATGCTTACACTACATGTTCAACCATCCCCTGCTTTTGGTTATTGATATCCGATCTATCTGCTCTGTCATCCCATGATTTGATCTTTTGATATGAGATCACAGTGATATTTCCCCTGGGCACAATACTACGTGTGATATGACTAATATCCAGTGTCCAATTCCATAGCGCTACACTATTCCATTTGTTTGTTTTAGTCAACATTGTTTTCACTTCATTTTACCATACCTTGGTGGCTTTTTGATTGAATGTACATAATTGTTGTCTCAATTTCCCCCGGGTTTCAACTAAATATCTGCAACAGTGCTTTAATGTTAGTATTTAGTATTTTATTAGGATCCCCAATTAGCCGCTGCCAAAACACAACAAATAAAATACATAAAATACATAACACTACATAATTCAATAAATAATACAATGCTAAATACAATACAAAATACACTAAACAAAAAATATAAAGGCAACATGCAACAATTTAAAAGATTTTAATGAGTTACAGTTCATATATGGAAATCAGTCATATGAAAAAAATCCATTAGGCCCTAATCTATGGATTTCACATGACTGGGAATACAAATATGCGTCTGTTGGTCACAGTTACCTTTAAAAAAAAAGGTAGGAGCATGGATCAGAAAACAGTATCTGGTGTGACCACCATTTGCCTCATGCAGCACATCACATCTCTTTCGCATAGAGTTGATCAGGCTGTTGATTGTGGCCTGTGGAATGTTGTCCCACTCCTCTTCAATGGCTGTGCGAAGTTGCTGGATATTGGCGGTCACTGGAACATACATGTCGATCCAGAGCATCTCAAACATGCTCAATGGGTGACATGTCTGGTGAGTATGCAGGCCATGGAAGAACTGGGACATTTTCAGCTTCCAGGAATTCTGTACAGATCCTTGGGACATGGGGCTGTGCATTATCATGCTGAAACATGAGGTGATGGCGGCGGATGAATGGCACGAAAGTGGACCTAAGGATCTCGTCACGCTATCTCTGTGCATTCAAATTGCGATCAATAAAATGCAATTGTGTTCATTGTCCGTAGCTTATGCCTGTCTATAGCATAACCCCACCGCCACCATGGGGCACTCTGTTCACAACGTTGACATCAGCAAAGCACTCGCCGACACAATGCCATACACGCTATCTGCCATCTGCCAGGTACAGTTGAAACCGGGTATCATCTGTGAAGAGCACACTTCTCCAGTGTGCCAGTGGCCATCGAAGGTGAGCATTTGCCCAATGAAGTCAGTTACGACTTTGAACTGCAGTCAGGTCAAGACCCTGGTGAGGACGATGAGCACACAGATGATCTTCCCTGAGACGGTTTCTGCAGAAATTCTTCGGTTGTGCAGACCCACAGATTCATCAGCTGTCCGGGTGGCTGGTCTCAGACGATCCCGCAGGTGAAGAAGCCAGATGTGGAGGTCCTGGGCTGGCGTGGTTACACTTGGTCTGCGGTTGTGAGGCCGGTTGGACGTACTGCCAAATTCTCTAAAACAACGTTGGATGTGGCTTATGGTAGAGAAATGAGCATTCACTTCTCTGGCAACAGCTCTGGTGGACATTCCTGCAGTCAGCATGCCAATTGCACACTCCCTCAAAACTTGAGACATATGTGGCATTGTGTTGTGTGACAAAACTGCACATTTTAGAGTGGCCTTTTATTGTCCCCAGCACAAGGTGCACCTTTGTAATGATCATGCTGTTTAATCAGTTTCTTTATATGCCACACCTAACAGGTGGATGGATTATCTTGGCAAAGGACAAATACTCACTAACAGGGATGTAAACAGAGAAATACGCTTTTTGTGTGTATGGAAAAGTTTGCGGAACATGGGACCAACACTTTACATGTTGCGTTTATATTTTTGTTCAGTATATATACAAATGTCTGTGTCTGTTCACAGTCCCCAACGTGCCTTAAGTTGTTATTTTATCTGGTTTTTGAATCTGGGGTTATTGCTAATTTGAGTTACCTGGGGTGGCAGAGATTTCCATCTATTCATGGCTCTATTTAATTCAGGGCTCTATTCCCAGCCTCTGTTCTGGAACTGGGGACTTTGAAGAGACATCTGGCTGCGTATCTTGTGTGGTACCGATGAGTGTCCGAACTGTGTGCCAACTGCTTGAACAGACAGTTTGGTACCTTCAACCCATCAACACCTCGGACAAAGACCAATAGTGATGCAGTCAATCTCTCCTCAACTTTGAGCCAGGAGAGATTGACATGCATACTACTGACATCTAAGTGCAATATGTGCTGCTCTGTTCTGGACCAACTGTAATTTTCCTATGTCCTTCTTTGCCGCACGTGACCACACAACTGGGCAGTAGTCCAGGTGTGACAAAACTAGGGCCTGTAGGATTTAGAAAGCAGAGCAATGCCTTATCATGGACAGACCTCTTCCCATTTTAGCAACCATTGAGTCTACATGTTTTGACCTGACAGCTTGCTATCTAAGGTTACACTCAGCAGTTTAGTCTCCTCAACTTGCTCAATTGCCACATTATTCAATAATACATCTAAATGAGGTTTAGGGTTGTGTGAGTGATTTGTCCCAAAAACGATGCTTTTAGTTGCTTTTTTAGATATTTAGCAGGAGCCTACTGCTAGTTACCCATTCTAAAACTGACTGGATCTCTATGTTAAGGGTGTCAATTATTTATTTTACTGTTGTAGCTGACATGAATACAGTTGAGTTGTCAGCGTACATAGACACACAGGCTTTATTCAAGGTCAGTGGAAGGTCATTAGTAAAAACCGAAAACAATAATGGCCCAAGTCGGCTGCCCTGCGGTACACCACACTCAACTGAATTTGCATTAGAGAGGCTTCCATCAAAAAAATACTATTTGTTTAATTAAATAGGTAACTCTCAATCCATGATAAGGCAGATGATGTAAATCCATAACACCTACGTTTTTTCAGCAATGGGTTATGATCAATGATATCAAAAGCTGTAATGAAATCTAACAAAACATTTCCTACAATCTTCTTATAATCAATGTCTTTCAGCCAATCATCAGTAATTTGTGTCAGTGCCGAGCATGTTGAGTACCCTTCCCTATAAGCATGCTGAAAGTCTGTTGTTAATTTGTTTTCTGTAAAATAACAGTGGTTGATTGAACTTCTGCTTATTTCTAACTAAATCGAAAAAAGTATTGGACATTGATCTGACATATTTGCCCAGTTATGAAACACAAATGGAAATGGTAGGTTGTGCAACATGACCCAACATAACCCTTCTATAGGGGATACCATTGATTACATTACCAAGATGCTGAGAGCATAGAGGCCTATTCTACTTCTAAGAAATGAATTACATAACCTGTATTGTCTGCTCATCACAAATAAACCACTCATGATGTTTCAATCAGCCTGAGCCCTTTGAAGTCTGATGGGAGACTGGGTTGTTGATGTGTTCTTGTAGCATGGCATTTTCTCCTCTAGTATCAAGTGTGTTCTGTAATGGGTTGTGTGAATGGTTACCATTGTTATAAACATTCCCTACCACCTCGTACTTGTTTTGGTTATTAGCTGATGAAAGAGAAAACGGATGACTATTTCAATGTACGACTCTCATTAAATTAGGTTAAGAACACTTGATGTGTTAAAAAAATACAAACTTAATTTACAACCCATGTAGGCTATATAGCCCCACCTTATAACAAATCAAAAAATCTAATAAAATCAAATATATTGGTCACATACACATGGTTAGCAGATGTTATTGCGAGTGTAGCGAAATGCTTGTGCTTCTAGTTCCGACAGTGCAGCAATATCTAGCAAGTAATATCTAACAGTTCCACAACAAAAACCTAATACACACAAATCTAAGTAAAGGAATGGACTAAGAATATATCAATATATGGATAAGCAATGTCATTATCAGAGTGGCATAGGCTAAGATGCAATAGATAGTATAGAATACAGTATATACATATGAGATGGGTAATGCAAGATATGTAAACATTATTAAAGTGGCATTATTAAAGTGACTAGTGTTCCATTTATTAAAGTGGCCAGTGATTTTCAAGTCTGTATGTAGGCAGCAGCCTCTCGGTGCTAGTGATGGCTGTTTAACAGTCTGATGGCCTTGAGATAGAAGCTGGTTTTCAGTCTCTCGGTCCCAGCTTTGATGCACCTGTACTGACCTCACCTTCTGGATGATAGCGGGGTGAACAGGCAGTGGCTCGGGTGGTAGTTGTCCTTGATGATCTTTTTGGCCTTCCTGTGACATTTTATTTTATTTTCCTGACACCACTCTCCGAGAGCCCTCACCTCCTCCCTGTAGGCTGTCTCATCATTGTTGGTAATCAAGCCTACTACTGTTGTGTCGTCTGCAAACTTGATGATTGAGTTGGAGGCGTGCATGGCTACGCGGTCATGGGTGAACAGTGAGCACACACCTTTATGGGGCCCCAGTGTTGAGGATCAGCGAAGTGGAGGGGTTGTTTCCTACCTTCACCACCTGGGGGCGGCCCGTCAGGAAGTCCAGGACCCAATTGCACAGGGCGGGGTTGAGATCCAGGGCCTCAAGCTTAATGATGAGCTTGAAGGGTACTATGGTTTTGAATGCTGAGTCAATGAACAGCATTCTTACATAGGTATTCCTCTTGTCCAAATGGGATAGGGTACACATTGATACAGGGTGTGTATCAGTGTGTACCCAAACAGTTTAATGAATCCAGTGTAGTCTATGTTTGTTTCCTGTAATGGGAGTTAAGTGGTATTGGTCTTTCCAGAGCTCTAAAGTGTGACCAATTTGAATTGTTTTGCTGTGGGACCAGGAGTTTTATTTTGGGAGCACAGTGCGACTATGAAAAAAATCTCCCAGATAATAATTGTTGTAATGATAAGGCTTCGCTGTACCATTATTTCCGAGTTATTTCACAGATTTGTTAGCGTCATTTTTGCACCATTACTACAGCGAAAACGGATTACTTCTAGCCCAACCAGGTAAGAAAATCTGACCCATATTACAGGCGCAACATTTTTATCATCCTATACAGTGAGGGAAAAAAGTATTTGATCCCCTGCTGATTTTGTACGTTTGCCCACTGTCTATAATTTTAATGGTAGGTTTATTTGAACAGTGAGAGACAGAATAACAACAAAAAAATCCAGAAAAACGCATGGCAAAAATGTTATAAATTGATTTGCATTTTAATGAGGGAAATAAGTATTTGACCCCTCTGCAAAACATGACTTAGTACTTGGTGGCAAAACCCTCATTGGCAATCACAGAGGTCAGACGTTTCTTGTAGTTGGCCACCAGGTTTGCACACATCTCAGGAGGGATTTTGTCCCACTCCTCTTTGCAGATCTTCTCCAAGTCATTAAGGTTTCGAGGCTGACGTTTGGCAACACGAACCTTCAGCTCACTCCACAGATTTTCTATGGGATTAAGGTCTGGAGACTGGCTAGGCCACTCCAGGACCTTAATGTGCTTCCTCTTGAGCCACTCCTTTGTTGCCTTGGCCATGTGTTTTGGGTCATTGTCATGCTGGAATACCCATCCACGACCCATTTTCAATGCCCTGGCTGAGGGAAGGAGGTTCTCACCCAAGATTTGACGGTACATGGCCCCGTCCATCGTCCCTTTGATGCTGTGAAGTTGTCCTGTCCCCTTAGCAGAAAAACACCCCCAAAGCATAATGTTTCCACCTCCATGTTTGACGGTGGGGATGGTGTTCTTGGGGTCATAGGCAGCATTCCTCCACCTCCAAACACGGCGATTTGAGTTAATGCCAAAGAGCTCCATTTTGGTCTCATCTGACCACAACACTTTCACCCAGTTCTCCTCTGAATCATTCAGATGTTCATTGGCAAACTTCAGACGGGCATATATATGTGCTTTCTTGAGCAGGGGGACCTTGCGGGCGCTGCAGGATTTCAGTCCTTCATGGAGTAGGGTGTTACCAATTGTTTTCTTGGTGACTTTGGTCCCAGCTGCCTTGAGATCATTGACAAGATCCTCCCGTGTAGTTCTGGGCTGATTCCTCACCGTTCTCATGATCATTGCAACTCCACAAGGTGAGATCTTGCATGGAGCCTCAGGCCAAGGGAGATTGACAGTTATTTTGTGTTTCTTCCATTTGCGAATAATCGCACCAACTGTTGTCACCTTCTCACCAAGCTGCTTGGCGATGTCTTGTAGCCCATTCCAGCCTTGTGTAGGTCTACAATCTTGTCCCTGACATCCTTGGAGAGCTCTTTGGTCTTGGCCATGGTGGAGAGTTTGGAATGTGATTGATTGATTGCTTCTGTGGACAGGTGTCTTTTATACAGGTAACAAACTGAGATTAGGAGCACTCCCTTTAAGAGTGTGCTCCTAATCTCAGCTCGTTACCTGTATAAAAGACACCTGGGAGCCAAAAAAATTTCTGATTGAGAGGGGGTCAAATACTTATTTCCCTCATTAAAATGCAAATCAATTCATAACATTTTTTACAAAATCAGCAGGGGATCAAATACATTTTTCCTTCACTGTATGTGATAGGCATTGCTAAACAATATGATTAGTGTAGGTGTGAACGTATAGGAGGATAGCTCTCCACGATGTGGGTTGGGCATGAACTGACAGCATGGTGTTCAATACTGATCCATGCTGACTGACAAGTGGTGTGGATTGGTACAGGGCAATTCCTCGGTTGGTTCATCAAATTTCTGCACTTCTAGAGTTGCCCCGGTCAAGTGTAAGAGCTGTTACTGTGAACTGGAAATGTATAGGAGCAACAAAGGCTCAGCCATGAAGTGGTAGGCCACACAAGCTCACAGAACGGGACCGCTGAGTGCTGAAACGCGTAGCGCGTAAAAATCATCTGTCCTCGGTTGCAAAACTCACTACCGAGTTCCAAACTGCATCTGGAAGCAACATCAGCACAATAACTGTTCGTTGGGAGCTTCATGAAATGGGTTTCCATGGCCGAGCAGCCGCACACAAGCCTAAGATCACCATGTGCAATGCAAAGCGTTGGATGGAGTGATGTAAAGCTCGTCACCATTGGACTATGGAGCAGTGGAAACGTGTTCTCTGGAGTGATGAATCACGCTTCACCATCTGGCAGTCCGACGGAAGATTCTGGGTTTGGCGGATGCCAGGACAATGCTACCTGCCCGAATGCACAGTGCCAACTGTAAGGTTTGGTGAAGGAGGAATAATGGTCTGGGGCTGTTTTCCATGATTTGCGCTAGGCCCCTTAGTTCCAGTGAAGGGAAATCTTAACGCTACAGCATACAATGACATTGCAGACGATTCTGTGCTTTCAATTTTGTGGCAATAGTTTGGGGAAGGCCCTTTCCTGTTTCAGCATGACATTGCCCCTGTGCACAAAGTGAGGTTCATACAGAAATTAGCTAGCTAGTTGGTTAGCTAGTTTCTCTAATGAAAAACGATCGAACTTACCAATTTTTTATTTGTCAGTCATCGTTCCCCTTTCACCATATGGTTAAAAATTATGTTAGAGCATTCAAGCCCTGATTGGTCCAAAAACCTGACCAATTGTGTTTCAGTAGATAGCGACAGGCTATGTTTATTGGCTAGAATTCCACCCTGTTATAAAAAATTATAGTAAGCAGTTGCAAGAGCAAAATGGATTTGGTGCGAGAGGGAGAAAATATATCCGTGTGGGGACGCAGCATATTTGTGAGTGCAGTCATTTCTGAGTCTTGACATGTACTAAGGATTTCTTCAGTTGAACAAAAATGTCTGCTCTCAAATTAATTTACTGCATACAGAAATGCAGTTCTGCTCGCTCAGTCACACTCGCAAGCTCTCAAGTTTAATCTGCTCGCACCACGCTAGCCTGTACTCGCGGCACCCGTCCTCTGCTCATTCGACCACAGTTCTTCTCTCTTCACTTCCCGCAATTATGTTTCATCTTGGTTGCGGGCGCCATCTCATGCCAGTTCGACTTTTGAATCGGAATTGACACCATATATACAGTGGGGGAAAAAAGTATTTAGTCAGCCACCAATTGTGCAAGTTCTCCCACTTAAAAATATGAGACAGGCCTGTAATTTTCATCATAGGTACACGTCAACTATGACAGACAAATTGAGCATTTTTTTCTCTCCAGAAAATCACATTGTAGGATTTTTAATGAATTTATTTGCAAATTATGGTGGAAAATAAGTATTTTGTCACCTACAAACAAGCAAGATTTCTGGCTCTCACAGACCTGTAACTTCTTCTTTAAGAGGCTCCTCTGTCCTCCACCCGTTACCTGTATTAATGGCACCTGTTTGAACTTGTTATCAGTATAAAAGACACCTGTCCACAACCTCAAACAGTCACACTCCAAACTCCACTATGGCCAAGACCAAAGAGCTGTCAAAGGACACCAGAAACAAAATTGTAGACCTGCACCAGGCTGGGAAGACTGAATCTGCAATAGGTAAGCAGCTTGGTTTGAAGAAATCAACTGTGGGAGCAATTATTAGGAAATGGAAGACATACAAGACCACTGATAATCTCCCTCGATCTGGGGCTCCACGCAAGATCTCACCCCGTGGGGTCAAAATGATCACAAGAACGGTGAGCAAAAATCCCAGAACAACACGGGGGAACCTAGTGAATGACCTGCAGAGAGCTGGGACCAAAGTAACAAAGCCTACCATCAGTAACACACTACGCCGCCAGGGACTCAAATCCTGCAGTGCCCCCTGCTTAAGCCAGTACATGTCCAGGCCCGTCTGAAGTTTGCTAGAGTGCATTTGGATGATCCAGAAGAGGATTGGGAGAATGTCATATGGTCAGATGAAACCAAAATAGAACTTTTTGGTAAAAACTCAACTCGTCGTGTTTGGAGGACAAAGAATGCTGAGTTGCATCCAAAGAACACCATACCTACTGTGAAGCATGGGGGTGGAAACATCATGCTTTGGGGCTGTTTTTCTGCAAAGGGACCAGGACGACTGATCCGTGTAAAGGAAAGAATGAATGGGGCCATGTATCGTGAGATTTTGAGTGAAAACCTCCTTCCATCAGCAAGGGCATTGAAGATGAAACGTGGCTGGGTCTTTCAGCATGACAATGTTCCCAAACACACCGCCCGGGCAACGAAGGAGTGGCTTCGTAAGAAGCATTTCAAGGTCCTGGAGTGGCCTAGCCAGTCTCCAGATCTCAACCCCATAGAAAATCTTTGGAGGGAGTTGAAAGTCCGTGTTGCCCAGCGACAGCCCCAAAACATCACTGCCAAAATACCAGCAACAGTGTGTGAAAACCTTGTGAAGACTTACAGAAAACGTTTGACTTGTGTCATTGCCAACAAAGGGTATATAACAAAGTATTGAGAAACTTTTGTTATTGACCAAATACTTATTTTCCCCCATAATTTGCAAATAAATTCATTAAAAATCCTACAATGTGATTTTCTGGATTTTTTTTCCTCATTTTGTCTGTCATAGTTGACGTGTACCTATGATGAAAATTACAGGCCTCTCTCATCTTTTTAAGTGGGAGAACTTGCACAATTGGTGGCTGACTGAATACTTTTTCCCCCACTGTACCAATATGGCTACCGGAGTATGGGTGAGTGGGTGTGTCGCAAGGAAAGTAGTGGGCGTGTGGAAAGGGGTGGGTGCGTCTTGGAAAGGGGTTAGTGCGTCGAAAGGAAAGAAGTGGATTTGTGGAAAGGAGTGGATTTGTGGAAAGGAAAGAAGTGGATGTGTGGAAAGGAGTGGGTTTGTCGAAAGCGCCTTCTTTTTTGTTGTTGTTGAGCGGGGTGTTTTTTTTCCTTCTGTTTCTTACCTACTTTTGTGGCAACAGTTTGGGGAAGGCCCTTTCCTGTTTCAGCATGACATTGCCCCTGTGCACAAAGTGAGGTTCATACAGAAATGGTTAGTTGAGATCGGTGTGGAAGAACTTGACTGGCCTGCACAGAGTCCTGACCTCAACCCCATCGAACACCTTTGGGATGAATTGGAATGCCAACTGCGAGCCAGGCCTAATCGCCCAACATCAGTGCCCGACCTCACTAATGCTCTTGTGGCTGAATGGAAGCAAGTCCCCGCAGAAATGTTCCAACATCTACTGGAAAACCTTCCCAGAAGAGTGGAGGCTGTTATAGCAACAAATGAGGGACCAACTCCATATTAATGCCCATGATTTTTGAATGAGATGTTCGGCGAGCAGGTATCCACATACTTTTGGTCATGTAGTGTATGTATTGCTCCACCTTCCTCAAACTCCATTGCCATACTTTTGTTTACCTTTTTACCAATGTCTATGGATTGTACAAGGATTTTAAATTGGGACTACGACCATACTAAATCCAATTCCATCTCCTGCATTGTTCTGCCCTATCTTTCGCTTTAAAATGTGTGTCAAACAAAAACCAATGATTTCAAAGTGAAACAAACCATACAACTCTATGCACAAGGACTACTTTTAACAATGAACAGTGAAAGATCTGAGTCTCAATATCACTCCGTTACCGAGGAATTGCCCTGTACCAATCCACACCACTTGTCAGTCAGCATGGATCAGTATTGAACACCATGCTGTCAGTTCATGCCCAACCCACCTCGTGGAGAGCTATCCTCCTATAGGTTCACATCATCACTTACCTACACTACTCATATTGTTTAGCAATGACTATCACATACACTCAGTATAGAACCATCTTTCTAACAAATAGACAGCAGCTTTGGCTTTGGTTAAACCACATGGCTAAACGTTAGTTAGCTAGCTAACTTTAGCTAGTTAACTTCCTAGCTAACTGACGTTCACCTAGCTTGCCTCATCAATAGCCTGATTTATTAACAGAAGACCATGTCATTATTGAAATCATAGTTGATTAGCTAGCTAGTTGGTTAGCTAGTTTCTCTAATGAAAAACGATCGAACTTACCAATTTTTTATTTGTCAGTCATCGTTCCCCTTTCACCATATGGTTAAAAATTATGTTAGAGCATTCAAGCCCTGATTGGTCCAAAGACCTGACCAATTGTGTTTCAGTAGACAGCGACAGGCTATGTTTATTGGCTAGAATTCCACCCTGTTATAAAAAATTATAGTAAGCAGTTGCAAGAGCAAAATGGATTTGGTGCGAGAGGGAGAAAATATATCCGTGTGGGGACGCAGCATATTTGTGAGTGCAGTCATTTCTGAGTCTTGACATGTACTAAGGATTTCTTCAGTTGAACAAAAATGTCTGCTCTCAAATTAATTTACTGCATACAGAAATGCAGTTCTGCTCGCTCAGTCACACTCGCAAGCTCTCAAGTTTAATCTGCTCGCACCACGCTAGCCTGTACTCGCGGCACCCGTCCTCTGCTCATTCGACCACAGTTCTTCTCTCTTCACTCAAGTGTTTGCTCCCGCAATTATGTTTCATCTTGGTTGCGGGCGCCATCTCATGCCAGTTCGACTTTTGAATCGGAATTGACACCATATATACAGTGGGGGAAAAAGTATTTAGTCAGCCACCAATTGTGCAAGTTCTCCCACTTAAAAATAAGAGAGGCCTGTAATTTTCATCATAGGTACACGTCAACTATGACAGACAAATTGAGAATTTTTTTCTCCAGAAAATCACATTGTAGGATTTTTAATGAATTTATTTGAAAATTATGGTGGAAAATAAGTATTTGGTCACCTACAAACAAGCAAGATTTCTGGCTCTCACAGACCTGTAACTTCTTCTTTAAGAGGCTCCTCTGTCCTCCACCCATTACCTGTATTAATGGCACCTGTTTGAACTTGTTATAAGTATAAAAGACACCTGTCCACAACCTCAAACAGTCACACTCCAAACTCCACTATGGCCAAGACCAAAGAGCTGTCAAAGGACACCAGAAACAAAATTGTAGACCTGCACCAGGCTGGGAAGACTGAATCTGCAATAGGTAAGCAGCTTGGTTTGAAGAAATCAACTGTGGGAGCAATTATTAGGAAATGGAAGACATACAAGACCACTGATAATCTCCCCCGATCTGGGGCTCCACGCAAGATCTCACCCCGTGGGGTCAAAATGATCACAAGAACGGTGAGCAAAAATCCCAGAACCACACGGGGGACCTAGTGAATGACCTGCAGAGAGCTGGGACCAAAGTAACAAAGCCTACCATCAGTAACACACTACGCCGCCAGGGACTCAAATCCTGCAGTGCCAAACGTGTCCCCCTGCTTAAGCCAGTACATGTCCAGGCCCGTCTGAAGTTTGCTAGAGTGCATTTGGATGATCCAGAAGAGGATTGGGAGAATGTCATATGGTCAGATGAAACCAAAATAGAACTTTTTGGTAAAAACTCAACTCGTCGTGTTTGGAGGACAAAGAATGCTGAGTTGCATCCAAAGAACACCATACCTACTGTGAAGCATGGGGGTGGAAACATCATGCTTTGGGGCTGTTTTTCTGCAAAGGGACCAGGACGACTGATCCGTGTAAAGGAAAGAATGAATGGGGCCATGTATCGTGAGATTTTGAGTGAAAACCTCCTTCCATCAGCAAGGGCATTGAAGATGAAACGTGGCTGGGTCTTTCAGCATGACAATGTTCCCAAACACACCGCCCGGGCAACGAAGGAGTGGCTTCGTAAGAAGCATTTCAAGGTCCTGGAGTGGCCTAGCCAGTCTCCAGATCTCAACCCCATAGAAAATCTTTGGAGGGAGTTGAAAGTCCGTGTTGCCCAGCGACAGCCCCAAAACATCACTGCCAAAATACCAGCAACAGTGTGTGAAAACCTTGTGAAGACTTACAGAAAACGTTTGACTTGTGTCATTGCCAACAAAGGGTATATAACAAAGTATTGAGAAACTTTTGTTATTGACCAAATACTTATTTTCCCCCATAATTTGCAAATAAATTCATTAAAATCCTACAATGTGATTTTCTGGATTTTTTTTCCTCATTTGTCTGTCATAGTTGACGTGTACCTATGATGAAAATTACAGGCCTCTCTCATCTTTTTAAGTGGGAGAACTTGCACAATTGGTGGCTGACTGAATACTTTTTTCCCCCACTGTACCAATATGGCTACCGGAGTATGGGTGAGTGGGTGTGTCGCAAGGAAAGTAGTGGGCGTGTGGAAAGGGGTGGGTGCGTCTTGGAAAGGGGTTAGTGCGTCGAAAGGAAAGAAGTGGATTTGTGGAAAGGAGTGGATTTGTGGAAAGGAAAGAAGTGGATGTGTGGAAAGGAGTGGGTTTGTCGAAAGCGCCTTCTTTTTGTTGTTGTTGAGCGGGGTGTTTTTTTTCCTTCTGTTTCTTACCTACTTTTGTGGCAACAGTTTGGGGAAGGCCCTTTCCTGTTTCAGCATGACATTGCCCCTGTGCACAAAGTGAGGTTCATACAGAAATGGTTAGTTGAGATCGGTGTGGAAGAACTTGACTGGCCTGCACAGAGTCCTGACCTCAACCCCATCGAACACCTTTGGGATGAATTGGAATGCCAACTGCGAGCCAGGCCTAATCGCCCAACATCAGTGCCCGACCTCACTAATGCTCTTGTGGCTGAATGGAAGCAAGTCCCCGCAGAAATGTTCCAACATCTACTGGAAAACCTTCCCAGAAGAGTGGAGGCTGTTATAGCAACAAATGAGGGACCAACTCCATATTAATGCCCATGATTTTTGAATGAGATGTTCGACGAGCAGGTATCCACATACTTTTGGTCATGTAGTGTATGTATTGCTCCACCTTCCTCAAACTCCATTGCCATACTTTTGTTTACCTTTTTACCAATGTCTATGGATTGTACAAGGATTTTAAATTGGGACTACGACCATACTAAATCCAATTCCATCTCCTGCATTGTTCTGCCCTATCTTTCGCTTTAAAATGTGTGTCAAACAAAAACCAATGATTTCAAAGTGAAACAAACCATACAACTCTATGCACAAGGACTACTTTTAACAATGAACAGTGAAAGATCTGAGTCTCAATATCACTCCGTTACCGAGGAATTGCCCTGTACCAATCCACACCACTTGTCAGTCAGCATGGATCAGTATTGAACACCATGCTGTCAGTTCATGCCCAACCCACCTCGTGGAGAGCTATCCTCCTATAGGTTCACATCATCACTTACCTACACTACTCATATTGTTTAGCAATGACTATCACATACACTCAGTATAGAACCATCTTTCTAACAAATAGACAGCAGCTTTGGCTTTGGTTAAACCACATGGCTAAACGTTAGTTAGCTAGCTAACTTTAGCTAGTTAACTTCCTAGCTAACTGACGTTCACCTAGCTTGCCTCATCAATAGCCTGATTTATTAACAGAAGACCATGTCATTATTGAAATCATAGTTGATTAGCTAGCTAGTTGGTTAGCTAGTTTCTCTAATGAAAAACGATCGAACTTACCAATTTTTTATTTGTCAGTCATCGTTCCCCTTTCACCATATGGTTAAAAATTATGTTAGAGCATTCAAGCCCTGATTGGTCCAAAGACCTGACCAATTGTGTTTCAGTAGACAGCGACAGGCTATGTTTATTGGCTAGAATTCCACCCTGTTATAAAAAATTATAGTAAGCAGTTGCAAGAGCAAAATGGATTTGGTGCGAGAGGGAGAAAATATATCCGTGTGGGGACGCAGCATATTTGTGAGTGCAGTCATTTCTGAGTCTTGACATGTACTAAGGATTTCTTCAGTTGAACAAAAATGTCTGCTCTCAAATTAATTTACTGCATACAGAAATGCAGTTCTGCTCGCTCAGTCACACTCGCAAGCTCTCAAGTTTAATCTGCTCGCACCACGCTAGCCTGTACTCGCGGCACCCGTCCTCTGCTCATTCGACCACAGTTCTTCTCTCTTCACTCAAGTGTTTGCTCCCGCAATTATGTTTCATCTTGGTTGCGGGCGCCATCTCATGCCAGTTCGACTTTTGAATCGGAATTGACACCATATATACAGTGGGGGAAAAAAGTATTTAGTCAGCCACCAATTGTGCAAGTTCTCCCACTTAAAAATAAGAGAGAGGCCTGTAATTTTCATCATAGGTACACGTCAACTATGACAGACAAATTGAGAATTTTTTTCTCCAGAAAATCACATTGTAGGATTTTTAATGAATTTATTTGAAAATTATGGTGGAAAATAAGTATTTGGTCACCTACAAACAAGCAAGATTTCTGGCTCTCACAGACCTGTAACTTCTTCTTTAAGAGGCTCCTCTGTCCTCCACCCATTACCTGTATTAATGGCACCTGTTTGAACTTGTTATAAGTATAAAGACACCTGTCCACAACCTCAAACAGTCACACTCCAAACTCCACTATGGCCAAGACCAAAGAGCTGTCAAAGGACACCAGAAACAAAATTGTAGACCTGCACCAGGCTGGGAAGACTGAATCTGCAATAGGTAAGCAGCTTGGTTTGAAGAAATCAACTGTGGGAGCAATTATTAGGAAATGGAAGACATACAAGACCACTGATAATCTCCCTCGATCTGGGGCTCCACGCAAGATCTCACCCCGTGGGGTCAAAATGATCACAAGAACGGTGAGCAAAAATCCCAGAACCACACGGGGGGACCTAGTGAATGACCTGCAGAGAGCTGGGACCAAAGTAACAAAGCCTACCATCAGTAACACACTACGCCGCCAGGGACTCAAATCCTGCAGTGCCAAACGTGTCCCCCTGCTTAAGCCAGTACATGTCCAGGCCCGTCTGAAGTTTGCTAGAGTGCATTTGGATGATCCAGAAGAGGATTGGGAGAATGTCATATGGTCAGATGAAACCAAAATAGAACTTTTTGGTAAAAACTCAACTCGTCGTGTTTGGAGGACAAAGAATGCTGAGTTGCATCCAAAGAACACCATACCTACTGTGAAGCATGGGGGTGGAAACATCATGCTTTGGGGCTGTTTTTCTGCAAAGGGACCAGGACGACTGATCCGTGTAAAGGAAAGAATGAATGGGGCCATGTATCGTGAGATTTTGAGTGAAAACCTCCTTCCATCAGCAAGGGCATTGAAGATGAAACGTGGCTGGGTCTTTCAGCATGACAATGATCCCAAACACACCGCCCGGGCAACGAAGGTGTGGCTTCGTAAGAAGCATTTCAAGGTCCTGGAGTGGCCTAGCCAGTCTCCAGATCTCAACCCCATAGAAAATCTTTGGAGGGAGTTGAAAGTCTGTGTTGCCCAGCGACAGCCCCAAAACATCACTGCCAAAATACCAGCAACAGTGTGTGAAAACCTTGTGAAGACTTACAGAAAACGTTTGACCTGTGTCATTGCCAACAAAGGGTATATAACAAAGTATTGAGAAACTTTTGTTATTGACCAAATACTTATTTTCCCCCATAATTTGCAAATAAATTCATAAAAAATCCTACAATGTGATTTTCTGGATTTTTTTTCTCATTTTGTCTGTCATAGTTGACGTGTACCTATGATGAAAATTACAGGCCTCTCTCATCTTTTTAAGTGGGAGAACTTGCACAATTGGTGGCTGACTGAATACTTTTTCCCCCACTGTACCAATATGGCTACCGGAGTATGGGTGAGTGGGTGTGTCGCAAGGAAAGTAGTGGGCGTGTGGAAAGGGGTGGGTGCGTCTTGGAAAGGGGTTAGTGCGTCGAAAGGAAAGAAGTGGATTTGTGGAAAGGAGTGGATTTGTGGAAAGGAAAGAAGTGGATGTGTGGAAAGGAGTGGGTTTGTCGAAAGCGCCTTCTTTTTTGTTGTTGTTGAGCGGGGTGTTTTTTTTCCTTCTGTTTCTTACCACGCAACTAATATACGTTGAGCTACAGTACCACGAGAGTTTAGACTTCTGTTTTTAAGCCAGAGGATAAGTTTGAGTCATATTTCACTGTTAGTTTTACCCAAATAATTGTACATTTTCAGTTAAACTGACGATTGTTTATTTTTGATTAAAAGTATTTATGATGGGTGTGCTGTTGCTTCATGCGTTGTATGCATGTGCTTACTGTGACTGTCATCCTGATATTGGCTACTACGTAGCTACTTCCCACGCCGTTGACGGACAGTAGTGCTTGTCAAGCGAAAGTGAAGGACACTGTGTCCCAGGGTTGCCATTCATGCCCTCCCCATTGAGTAGAAGAATATCTAGGCTACGTATCAAGGTGCGATCTAGATGGTTATCAATATTATACTGAAGAAAAATATAAACACAACAAGCAACACTTTCAAAGATTTTACTAGGTTACAGTTCATATAAGGAAATCAGTCAATTGAAATGAATTCATTAGTCCCTAATCTATGGATTTCACATGACTGGGAATACAGATATGCATCTGTTGGTCACAAATACCTTTAAAAAAAAGGTAGGGGCGTGAATCAGAAAACCATTCAGTGTCACGTGTGACCACCATTTGCCTCATATAGCGCGACAAATTTCATTTGCATAGAGTTGATCAGGCTGTTGATTGTGGCCTGTGGAATGTTGTCCTACTCCTTTTCAATTGCTGTGCGAAGTTGCTGGATATTGGCAGGAACTGGTGTTGTTGGATATATACGTCGATTCAGAGAATCCCAAACATGCTCAATAGGTGACATGTCTGGCGAGTATGCAGGCCATGGAAGAACTGGGACATTTTCAGCTTCCAGGAAGTGTGTATAGATCCTTGTGACATGGGGCTGTGCATTATCATGCTGAAACATGAGGTGATGATGGCGGATGAATGGCACGAAAATTGGCCTCTGGATCTCGTCACTGTATCTCTGTGCATTCAAATTGCCATCGATAAAATGCAATTGCGTTCATTGTCCGTACCTTATGCCTGCCCATACCATAACCCCACCGCCACCATGGGGCACTTTGTTCACAGCGTTGACATCAGCAAACCGCTCGCCCACAGGATGCCATACACTCTGTCTGCCATCTGCCCGGTACAGTTGACACTGGCATTAAACCGGGAAAAGCACACTTCTCCAGCGTGCCGGTGGCCATCAAAAGTGAGCATTTGCCCACTGAAGTCGGTTATGACGCCGAACTGCAGTCAGGTCAAGACCCTTGTGAGGACGACGAGCACGCAGATGAGCTTCCCTGAGATGGTTTCTGACAGTTTGTGCAGAAATTCTTTGGTTGTGCAAACCCACGGTCTCATCAGCTGTCCGGGTGGCTGGTCTCAGATGATCCCGCAGTTGAAGAAGCCGCAGATGAAGAAGCCGGATGTGGAAGTCCTGGGCTGGCGTGGTTACACGTGGACTGCGGTTGTGAGGCCCGTTGGACGTACTGCCAAATTCTCTAAAACGACATTATGGTAGAGAAATTAACATTAAATTCTCTGGCAACAGCTCTGGTGGACATTTCTGCAGTCAGCATGCCAATTGCACGCTCCCTCAAAACTGATGATCTGGACGAGATCGCCGAATCGAGGCAAAGGTAAGACGCTCTGGATTAACTATCTAATTAACTATCAAGTTTTAAATTGACACAATACCTGTTAACAAAGGTATCAGATAGAGATGACGTGCAGGAGCTTGCAGGGATTTGTAGTCTTGCATGATGTCTACTTTGATGTGAATTAGCATTTTCGAATCTGAGAGTAAATAGGGCCGAATATATTGATAAAAGTCACGTTGTCTGGGAGAGATTTACATGGCTATCAAAATGTCACGCCAGGGTAAGCCTACACAAAACATAATTTTAAGTGTTTCTAAAATTCCCTATGGGAAAAATGTATGCTGGAAAAATAATTGAAACCATTTCCCTGTTTGACCACTAGGTTTTATGGGTATTATGACACCTCCACTGTGGGGCTCTATTGGGCTGCAGCTACCATACTTACTTTCCAGAGCTCCGCCTTGAAGATCACTGACGTCATGATTTGACCTCGTTTTTTTCAGAGTTGCCAGTTGTCTTGAAACCTAATATTCCACAAATGACTTCGTGTCAACATTTTAGCTTTTATAATAAACTCATGTATTTACAGTGTTACATATGACTTTATAGGGCACAACATGTGCTTCAAAAGTAGCTAGAATTCATATAGGCCCAATAGAGTACCACAGTATGAGTCATAATACCCATAAAACCTAGCGGTGAAACAAGGAAGTGGTTGCAATCATTTTTCCACCATTCATTTTTCCCATAGGGGATTTTACAAACACTTAAAATAAGAGCTGTGTTTCGTGTAGGCTTACCCTGGCGTGACATTTTGGTAACCATCTAAATCTCTCTAGGACAAGGTGACTCCCTGTTCGACCGTTAGGTTTTATGGGTATTATGACACCTCCACTGTGGGGCTCTATATACAGTAGGCTGTATCTCAATCCATAAAAAATAAATCGTATTTTCTGGTGCTCCTAAATGGCATGTGTTACTCCTACATTTTTAAAGTTGGGAGCACCAGTGGAGGGGTCATGAAATGCATCAGGCTACACAGCTGCTACTTGGTAAACGTGAGCTAGACCACCTCTTGGGCTAATAAGGACATAACCCAGAGCAGGAGGGTGACACATAGGAGCTCCTCTCTATAGGATACACATACTGCATGGATCTCATGTGGATGGGAGACTGTCTTCCCCAGACCATTGATGCAGGTAGGTAACAGTGGCCTAATAATACAGGAGACTTCATGTCACAGGAAGGAATAAGAACACATACTTAGTTGAGATGAATGCTGTTGTTGATGTGTAGGGAATGACAATACACACAAATAAACTCTTTGTACAGTATGTTATGTATTGGATTGGCACGTTATAGATATAGAACAAGCACACATGATTTCATGCATTCATGCTCTTTATTCATCATGTGGACACTGGACATTCCAAGTCCAGAACTTTAGTAGTAATAGAATCCATTGATTGCACCAGCCTGGTCTCATAGACTAGACATAACATGTAAACGTAAATCCGAGACACTCAAATAAGTATGATATGGTATGTTTGGTATGGTTACATAAGAAAGAAGGTTAATTAAGGCAAAAACGAAAGGAGGGTGGTGGGTCAGGGTGGATAGGTGGGCGTATAATGCAAACTTATAGCAACCCAAAGGTTGCGTCTTCGGATCTCATCACGGACAACTTTAGCATTTTAGCTAATTAGCCATTTTGAAACTACTTACTACTTTTTGCAACTACTTAGCATGTTAGCTAACCCTTTCCCTAACCCTTTTACCTAACTCCTAACCTTAACCCTAACCTTAACCCCTAGTTTAGTTAACGTTAGCCACCTAGTTAACGTTAGGGTTAGCTACATCAAATCGGAATTCGTGACATATACTTATTGCAAATTCGTAACATATTGCACAAAACATATCACATTATTATTCATAACATATCATAACAAATGGATGATGGACATCTACAAATAAATAAATTCCATACGACACGTAACATATCATACTTAATGGAGGGAGACAGATTTACGTTTATTATGTTCCATCTACCCCTGAGTCCAGGTTGATTGCACACACTATAACTTAGACAGCAGATCATCTTCAGTTAGCTACAGCAGAAGCTTCATCTGTAAGACAAAAAACAATACACAGGTTGGTGAGGACACAGACAGTATGTTATTTTCAGTAAAGTTTCGAGAGTAAAGAGAATAGGTCCGGTATTCAGGCGAAGGCGTGTTATAGAGCAGAGCACTATTATAACAGACTTTTAAAGGTAATTTACGTCTGAGCCGACATGCACAGCGTTTCCCATGAATGCAATCTCTGAACGTCATGGAAAATGCCTTTAAAAGGCGAATTGTCACCTGTATAGTGCTCTGCCCTATAACACGCTTAGGATTAAATCCCGGCCTATATCTGTCAGTCAGGGCTAACCCACCTCTCTTTTACTCCAGTGAGTCAGTATTGACAGAGTGGCGTATGGACTCCTTCAGCTGGAAAACAATAAAGAAATGTGACAAAATGTCATATTATCAACACAAAAATGTAAAGCAATACACAGTCGATACATTTCTGTATCCTCTGTATTTTGGTCCAGTAAACCTGAAACTACATTTTGATATGTGGTTGTGTATGTACCAGGGGTAAAAGGTCCCTTACTCTCTGGATGAAACCCACAATGTCCAGTTTGTCTGGCTTGGTGCCTGTAGAACCATGTTTTAGCCTCTGGCCCATAGAACCGGAATCTGTCAGAGTTGGTCTGGACTCCAACTCCCAGGTGGCCTGCGATGAGGGGCATGGCCTGGACATGTCCGTCAAAGGCAGCCAAGGCAGCAGGCAGCACTGAGTGGCCATGCTCCTGGAGGAGGCGGAGCCAGGGGTGGATGTGGTTGTGGGGGTCAGGGGGAGGAGCCTCAGCTGGGTGTATAGGTGGGATTGTTCATCGAGTAGTCTGTGCATCTTCTATGGAACCGAACAACATCACAATTCAATATCAGTTCTCAGATATTTGTTTTTATGCCCATTCATGCTGTCGTCCATGGCTTTGAAATGCTTATTCCTTTGGATATTGATTTCGATCTCTAGTTTCTGTCACATGCAGTACACAATAACACATTTTTACTAACTGCTGTAATAGAAGGAAAGTGTAAAGGGGGTTATAGTTCTGAAGCAAAGTAGAAAAACTAGCTAATGTTTTCATTTCTCACTAATATAATCCACAGTAAGGGGTGTGTCTGTGTAGTTTACCATTTTGAAGCTGTCGTCATAGCGATGAACCAGGTCAGTGAGCTGCAGTTCCAACTCTCCTGCTTCCTGTTTCACAGCTCTCCTCAGCTCCAAGATGTCTCGCACTTCCTCTCTGAGACAGGACACAGGCGTAGGGACACAGAGGACACAAAAAGGTGCCACCATAATATGTCAAATCTAAATCATTAGCCAACAAAACAGGGTTGAGGTCAATATAATTTAAATTCAGTCATGACATGGAACTGACCCCAACCCTGCAGCATAAACATAACACTAAAACCATCAGTCTCAAACTGTCCTCATTATACCCAAGCCTGCTCAATGCTCACTCTAAATTAGATGGTATGAGTGAGGTGAAGTAGCTCAAAGTGTCCGCTAGAGGGGGTATTATATACCTGTCAGTGTCAGAGAGTGAGCTGTACACCGAGGCCTGGTTTTCTGACAGCTGTTCCTCGATGTCTGTCAGGACGCAGCGGAACTTCCTCATACAGCGCATCATCCCCTCCAGCTCATCCAGGGAGTACTGCACATGAGAGAGGATAGAGACAACACAAAGTCAGGAATACTGTACAGTGAATCAGCGCATATGTTTTTGCCTATCAACCAAATTGCAGTGGCAGTGGTTGGCTCGAAGAGGTTGATTATTAAACCAATTAGAACAGCCAATGGACTCAATACAAATATGAAGGCCATAGATGTTTAACTCAGATTAACTCCATACAGTGTAGATGTTGTTCTCAGAAGTATGAAATTCAGCTGTTCACAAAGATGGATTTCAGTAGCCTACTCAACATGTCATTTCCATCAGAGCACAATGGTGGTCAGCTTCATAGAACAGGCATTACGTGTGAGACAAAAAAGGGTCTACTAAAGACTCAAGTAGCAACCCCAATCCTTTTGACCCTTCTGGGTGAATAGGACCTTTCATGTAATTTTATTTTATTAGAAGTGAGCTGTGCTTGAGGCCACTAAAGAGCCAGAGAGAGAGTGGTGAACTTCCTCCTCTACTGCTGCTCATCATGCAAAACAGGCATTCACATGCAAATGACCCCTACTGCGTATGAAACCAAACCACCATCTTTAGACAGGCCAATAAAGATTCTAACATGCAAAGAGGCTTTGGTCATCATGTCAACAGGAAAAACACATATAATGTGCCTCAGTGCCTTCCTTATCTAATATTCTATAAATATATAGATAATGAATTGAATAACTCTTTTAATGATCAGATGTAGCCATAGAAAGGGCACTTTTATTGCAGACATTTTGTAAAACTTGCGTTTATGAGTGAGGCTGCATTATCATTTAGTCTTGTATTTGTCCGGATATTATCCTGTGTGAATCAAGTTAAGGTTTGCCAAGAGAGAGTAACTGAATTGTGTGTGTTACTTACAGGGAAAGCTGAAGCGGAGGACGGTTTGAGGCGATTGTTCTGAGAACAGCAGCTACAGCGATTATCACAGGAGCAGCAGCAGGAAAGCCCAGAGAACAGGGCTCTTTCCCACCGTCTATCCTCCTCCTCATCCCCCACTTCTTCCCCCTCTTCCTCCTGCCACACCCCTGTGTCCAAGGAGGTGGACTTCATCTGGGAACTTCCGGATCTTCGTGAACCGTCGCGAGACAGCCACCGATTGGACGATGACAGGGAGGGGGAGGGACAGGGGGACGGGAGGGATATCGTCTCAGGCGTCATGACTGCCTTTGCCATGGCAACCGCAGTGTTTCCATGTTCTGCAAAGTGGGAGGCTTCAGCATCTGACCACGCCTTCCTGGAGAAGGAGCTCCGCCTCTGCCGGAGCGTCAGGTCAGTCAGGGGGCGGGTCTCGAAGGAAAGGCCGAGCGGGGAGGGGGTGTTGGGGACGCCACCGCTCCGGATGGCAGAGTGGGAGACAGAGGGCAGAGAGGAGGGCATCTGGACAGACACAGACCGGCCTGACCTGAAAGCACCTCTGTGGGGGATGACTGGGGTTGGGGCCTGGGCTGGGGCTGGGGTTTGAGATGGAGCTACGGTTAAGGAGTGGGCTGATGGTGAGTTTGGAATTGAGGATGAAGTTGGTGTTGGTGTTGTGGTTAGGGTTGATAGAGAATGGTTTGGGATTGGGGAAGGGGCTTGGGTTGGAGATGAGCTGGATGCTGCCGGAAAAGCTGAGGCTGAGGCTGGAGATGGGTGTGGGCATGAGGCTGGGGATGGAGATGGTGGTGGGGTTGAGGCTGGGGATGGAGATGGGGGTGGGGATGAGGCTGGGGATGGAGATGGGGGTGACACTTGCTCTGAAGGTGAGGTTAAAGCTGGGCCTGTAGGTGAGTCTGTCGATGGGTCTGTAGATGGGTTTGTTGGTTGATCTGGTGGTGGGACAGGCTCATGGACAACCAAGCTTGAGGATCCCTCTGAAATCTCTGAGCCACCTGTTTCCCAGTGCACTGGGGAGGGAGAGGAGACAGAGAGAGGCTCTGCTGGGGAGAGAGAAGAGGCAGGGATTAGCTCTGCTGAGAGGTTAGGGTCAGATCCTAATAGAGGATCTTCAGAGGACCGGTCCTGACAAACAGAACCAGTCTCAGAGCCTTGATCCACCACCTCAGGAACAGCAACAGGACCCAACACTGGACCTTCTGAACCAGAACTCTTCTGTACTTCTGTCTTCATCTCCGTCTCTTTCTTCATCTGCACCAGAACCACCGAGTCCATCAGAGGGCCTTCATGTGACCCAGAACAATCGGTGTCCTGATCACCAACAGCCTCTGTTTCTGTCTGAACATTGCCACTTTGTTCCGCTATGTTATTTTCCTCTCCTACTATTGGAACAGCTTCCTTTGATTCCACAGTAAAGTGTTCTGTCTCTGTGTCTGTTTTCATAATAATAATAACGTGCCGTAACGGAGAGTCTGGCTTATGACAAGGTGCACCACAGTCCGAAGAGAATCCATCTTCCCCAGTGACAGTCTTTTCCATTAGGCTTGGCCTGAGTCCAAAAGCAGAATTAGTCATCTCCAAGGCATCAGGAGAAGCAGAGAGGAGGGAGTGGGCTGTGGGGGAATCCTGGTTTCTGGGTGTCTCCTCTGTAGGGCTTGTTGTCTCTGGTCTGTCTAGAGGAGACTCTGGTCTTGGGTGGCACGTGGAGAGGGAAGGAGAGGAGGGGTCCAGGGAAGTGGATGGGGGGGACGAGGGGGGTGAAGGGGTGGTGGGAGAGGGGCGGTCAAGTGAAGCTCCTCTTACAGTGATCTGGCTGTCAGTGCTGCCTCCAGATATTCCCGACAAAGCCTTAAACAACAACCAAACACATTGTCAGTTTAAATGAATGAATGACCTAAATTGTGCACCATGAAATAGACAGATTATCAGTTCAATAATACATTTTAATATTTTGGGCTGGTGAAGTAGTATAAGTTAGTAGTAATAACTTAAAGTAAGTTTAAGTAAGTCAGTAGAACTAACTTAAAGTAACACGCCTAGATTGTAGCACTTCTAGAATGTTATCCGTGTAACCTTCATGAGCTCGGGTCCAGGTGAGGGATGCTGGGAAAAGGAAGGGATGAAGGGCTCTTCCAGGAATCCACTGCTGTCAGACTGGCAGCTGTTAGTCCTCATCACACACACTGCTACGGAGGGAAGGGGGAAGAGAGTAGAGAGAGAAGAGAGTAGAGAGAGAGAGAGAGAGAGACAGAGAGTAGAGAGAGAGAGAGAGAGACAAAGAAAGAGAGCGAAAGAAAGAGAGAGAGTTCATGAAAAATTACACAACTTTAGTAATATCCTTCAGTTAGACTCATCATCCGGAGTATAAAGGAGAACTATGACTCGGGATAATAAACAGAACTTCACCTTTGCTTGGTGAATCAACTAAAACTTATGACACAATTTGCTTATTCAGTTAGCAGTGGAGGCTCCTCAAAAGGAAGAAGGGGAGGACCATCCTACTCAGTGAATTTCAGTAAAATACAAATAGTGAAACATTAAAAAAAGTTATGCTTTTTAGATAAAACTATACTAAATATATTCACGTCACCAAATAACTGATTAAAACACACTGTTTTGCAATAAACAGGTCTACAGTAGCCTCAACAGCACCCTCTAGGTTAGCATCATGGTATAGCCAGAGGACAGCTATTTTCCATCCTCCTCTGAGTACATTGACTTCAGCACAAAACCTAGGAGGCTCATGGTTCTCACCCCTTCCATAGACTTACACTGTAATTATAATGACTTCCGGAGGACGTCCTCCAACCTATGAGAGCTTTTGCAGTATGAACTAACATCTTGTCCATCCAATCAAAGGATCAGAGAATGAGTCTACACTCTAAAAATTAGGGGTTCAACAAGGGTTCTTCTAAGATCCTCAAAGTTCTTTGAAGAACCTTAGGGTTCATGGCACTGAAAATGGCCCCCAAAAGGTTCTTCCAAGAACCCCATAGGAGGTGGGGTTAATCAAGGAACCTTCTTAGTTGGTGGAAGTTCTTGCAGGAACCTAACTGCCCAACTGAAACATTGGGATTTGAATTTGAAAGGACAGCAGGTGCAGGCACTTACAATTGAAGTTGGAAGTTTACATACACCTCAGCCAAATACATTTAAACTCGGTTTTTCACAATTCCTGACATTTAATCCTAGTAAAAATTAACTGTCTTAGGTCAGTTAGGATCACCACTTTATTTTAAGAATGTGAAATGTCAGAATAATAGTAGAGAGAATGATTTATTTCAGCTTTTTATTTCTTTCATCACATTCCCAGTGGGTCAGAAGTTTACATACACTCAATTAGTATTTGGTAGCATTGCCTTTAAATTGTTTAACTTGGGTCAAACGTTTCAGGTAGCCTTCCTCAAGCTTCCCACAATAAGTTGGGTGAATTTTGGCCCATTCCTCCTGACAGAGCTGGTGTTACTGAGTCAGGTTTGTAGGCCTCCTTGCTCGCAAATGCTTTTTCAGTTCTGCCCACCAATTTTCTATAGGATAAATTCTATAGGTACACCTCCAATTGACTAAAATGATGTCAATTAGCCTATCAGAAGCTTCTAAAGCCATGACATAATTTTCTGGAATTTTCCAAGCTGTTTAAAGGCACAGCCAACTTAGTGTATGTAAACTTCTGACCCACTGGAATTGTGATACAGTGAATTATAAATGAAATAATCTGTCTGTAAACAATGGTTGGAAAAATTACTTGTGTCATGCACAAAGTAGATGTCCTAACCTACTTGCCAAAACTATAGTTTGTTAACAAGACATTTGTGGAGTGGTTGAAAAACGAGTTTTAATGACCCCAACCTAAGTGTATGTAAACTTCCGACTTCAACTTTAATTGAAAAATGTAAAGATCTCCTCAATATTAGGTAAGGTTTGTCCCTTGCATGATTTAAATGTATATTGTTTCATGATGATACCATCTATCTTTTCATATTTGTGCAAATCTTTCTAAAACAGAAAATGGACACAATTCAATGGATTTCAATCAACAAAGAGGTAAGAATATGTTGAAGGCTAGCTGTATTGGGTGCAGATGACTGAACTGCTCACTTTTGTGTCTGTAGGTATACAGACAAGGAGGCATACAAAGGTATGTTAATTGGTATTGGTATGTTATGCAGATCACATGTACCATCCTCCCCCCTTACCTCTTCAATGAAAATCCCATAGGCCTCTACATTATGGACAAGGTATGTGTATGAAAACCATTATCAAAACAGTTTTTTTCATTCACATTTACCACAATAACCAAGGTATGAATACTGTTGTGTGCATCTTTTGCAAAACGTCTGTATAATTACAATTTTTTGGATTCACAGACTTCACCCTCCATACACCTCTGCTGAATATAACAGGAAACCTGTTCGATCACCATGCACTGCAAAATCATTCTGGCTATGGATATGGAGAACATCAACACATTAACATCAACACACCAGAGGATTTACCCACTGGACTTGGGTCTCTGCTGGGAGTTTACCTCATATTTTGAATTTTTTATTCTGCTTTGCCACTAAAATCATAATAAAAACGGACAACTAAAATATTGTGTTATTGTTGTTATTGTTATGCGTATTATTATTAATAAAAATAGGGGAGGGTAGTTCAAAAATTAACCCCAAAAGGTTATTTGAGGATCCATTAAAAGGTGTTCTTTGAAGAACTTATAGGGGTTCCCCCACAGTTACAATTTAAAGAACCCCTAAAAGATCCTCCAGGGACCTTTACTTTTTAGAATGTAGTACTAACTAAACTGCTTGCTCTACACTGTACTGTGTAATTGTACACACGGATTGTATTGTGGGTTAACTAACACGTTAGTTCTAGTCTGTTGACTAAAACGTTAGTATGGTGACAATGATGTAGGATGTGTAGCAGTTGTGGTATGAAGGTTTGGCTTGGAGAGGTTTTTGCGCCTGGTCACAGACAGCTGTTGTGTTGTGCACTGAAGTCCACAAGCAAAGGGAAAATGTGAGAGGAGGAGAGATGGTAGATGCAAAATGGAATTATACAATGAGCAAAGTGAGGATGATGCTGTAAGTGGCTGCTATGAAAGTGAACTGTGTGTGCGGTTGATCAGGGTGTATTCGTTCCGCCGATTCTGTTGCAAAATGTTTCTTAAACATAATCAAATGGAACGAAACGAGGAGGGATCTACCTGAATTTGACCAATAGAAACTCTTGTTTAAGTTTTGCAATGGTTTGGACTAATGACTACACCCCAGTTTAGCTATTTGCAGGCATGAGTGTGCAAGGCGGTATTGAATGTGTCACTGTCTGTCACCTTGATTACACCAATTTGTCTTTCGACCTGTGCACATTATAAACTTCCATTTGTAGGCTAGATTGTAGCAACCTCATGATGGGTATAGGGAAAATTTGATTATCATGTAGCAGCCTTAACCTATCGATGTTACATTGAGCTGGGAAAATGGAATATGAATGACATTCATCCAGTATGATGTAATAGAAATAAGGCCATGCTCATAAAAAGAAAATCGCCCTAATGTTGAACGGCACCGACCGCAGCTGTTGGTTAGTATCGTGTTTTAAAATCCCTTATGAAAATTATACCACTCTAATTTCTACAGTGTATTTGCATTTCTTCACCATAGGAGATTGTTCCATGCCGATGAAAGAGAAAACTGGCATCAGAGTCAGGGCCAACAGAGTACTGTTTACTGTAACATTTAAAAATAAACCTAGATGTTGGATAAAGAGAAAGCTTTTATCTGTTACTAAAATACAATAAATTGGTTATAGACTTAGTGGGATGAGAGAGAGAGTGAGAGCGAGTAAGAGAGAGAAAGAGAGAATAAGAGCGAGAGAATAAGAGCGAGAGAGAGTGAGAGAGACCCACACCTGGAGGAGCCACAGCCCGGCAGGCAGAGCCATGCACAGGCTGTGAGAGGAGCAACTTGTCCAGCCCCCACCAACGAAATGAGTGACATTAAACAAATGCTGAGTCTACTATGCTCACATGTGATAGGCCGAGGGTCATGGTAAGATGAGCACAAGAACTCCACCATTCCAAGTGGAATCTGGCTCAAAATGTTCCAATCAGTTATAGAACCAATTGCTCTATATGGCAGCGAAGTATGGGGTCCGCTCTCTAATAATGAATTTACCAAATGGGACAAACATCCAATCGA